>NW_026576257.1:15000-82500 GCF_028641065.1 Leucoraja erinaceus
GGTCCGAATAACTATTACTGTCTTCCTGAGGTAGATTGGTTTTAAATCCGAGGCATTGTTTGTTCTGCTATACCAGCTGAAAAGGTTAAAGCAGGCATCTTGTTTAGTTTAGTTTAGAGATATGGCGTGGAGACATGCCCTTCAGTCCACCGAGCCCACGCCGACCATGGATCACCTGTACACCATCTCTATGATGCACAGGGACAATATACAAAAGCCAATTAACCTACAAACCTTAATGTCTTTGCAGGGCCGGATTAAGACCCATAGAGGCCCTAAGCACTTAAAAGATTTTGGTGCCCCCATATATATGTAATTCAAAATATAAGCAGCAATAAACCATAAAATATATATTTTTTTTTTCAAAATGAAACAAAACTAACAGTAAGATGGAAAATAATGTTTATTTTTGTATACTTCCACTTTATTTATATTTGAAAAGTTTTCTACTTTTTTAAATTGCAAAGTCTTTGATCAGATCTCAATATTAATCTTACGTATCACATATAAAATCATATAAACCACTTTGAATATTATTTTAGCAAGTTTAAATTGATTTCTTTTGTGCCGAAAACCATTTACTATTTCTGTGGCGCCCCCCTTCCCTTGATGCCTTAAACACGTGCTTATTTTGCTTAATGGTTAATCCAGCCCTGTGTCTTTGAAATGTGGGAGGAAACTGAAGCACCTGGAGGGAACCCACGCGGGCAAGGGGAGGAACTCCACTCAAACTCCACCAACAGATAGCACCCGTAGCCTGGATCGAACCTGAGTCTCTGGCACTATGAGGCAGCACGTCTTCCACTGTCTTGTTGTGCTCCCCGAGGTGGATGCTTGTGCAGACTACCAAGCAGACACATATACAGCTTGTTTATTGAGGTTTTGCTGTCTGTAATGCAGCAAATGACAATGACATGGAATAGAGGCCATTGAATAAAGTAATCCTAGCAGATTAGTGCACATTCATCTCCGCTGCATAATGATTCCTGAGATCTTTGTTGCATTCCATACGTTGGAATCAGTGCAATCCCATTAGAGTCATAGAGTTTTACAGCATGGACACAGAAACTTCGGCCCAACTCACACCAGTCAACATGTCCCATCTATGCTAGTCTCACCTACCCGTGTTTGACCCATATCCTCTAAACCTGTCTTATCCATGTACCTGTCTAAATGTTTCTTAAACGTTGCGATAATACCTGCCTCAACTACCTCCTCTGGCAGCTCATTCTATGCACCTACCACCCTTTGCATGAAATAATTACCCCTCAGATTTTAATTAAATCTTTCCCCCCTCACCTTAAACCTGTGGTTCTCGATTCCCCGACTCTGGGTAAGAGACTCTGTGCATCTACCCGATCTATTCCTCTTGTGATTTTATACACCCTTCATCCTCCTTTACTCCAAGGAGTAGAGTCCTGGCCTGCTCAAGATTCAAGATTCAAGATTCAAGATAGATTTAATTGTCACATGTGCCAGATGGCACAGTGAAATTAATTCCCAGACAGCCATACAATAAAAATAAACAGGACTCAACACACTATAGAATTCAACATAAAACATCCCCACACAGCAGAATCAGAGTTCCCCACTGTGTGGGAAGGCACCAAAGCCAGTCTCTTCCTCCACTATTCCCCGTGGTCAGGGCCTCCCCAAGCCCTCCGCAGTTGCCGCTACGGGCGGCCCGATGTCCAGGACCGCTCGCCGGGGTGATACAAGTCTGACGTCGGGGCTGCGGGACGTCCTCAGCGGCGTGGACACAGAGTCGGCCCCCTCCTACCGGAGTCTGCGGCTTCCAATGTCCGTAGGCCGCGCCGGGTGGAGACTGCTGCTGTAGACCCTCTGCAAGGCGCCCCAGGACTCCACGATGCCATTCAGCGCCGCCCGCGTTGGAAGCTCTCCGCACCAGAGCTCCACGATGTTGGAGCAACGGCCCAACGCTCCGGAGCTCCAAACGGCGATCCAAGTCGGCATCGCCCGCTCCACGGTGACTCCAGCGCTGTGCCGCCGCTGTAGCAGCCCCGGTCCGGTTCCCGGTCCCCGGCAGGAAAGGCCGCTCCGATCCAGCTGGTAGGCCGCGAGGTGGGGGGCGAGGACGCGACTCGGAGAAATAGTCACGTCCCCGCCAGGAAGAGACTGGGAGACGGTTTCCCCCCTTACCCTGCCCCCCTCCCCCACATAGAAAAGTTAAAGTTTCCCCTTAAAACAGACTTTGGACTAACTAAAAAAAAAAGTTGTATGGTGTATGGTGAGCTCAACCTCACCATACAGCTCTGGCCCTCGAGTCCTGGCATTCTTTTCACTTGCAATGGAAAGAGTCCACAATTAAGGGCAAAGAAATTTGACCACAGCTGCAACTCCCACCTGCCCTTCATACACCCATTGCAAATCATTAGATCATGAGATCAGAGCCCATGGCTAGAATGGGTAAACAAGTCAAAAACAGATGGATCTTTCAAACAGATTGAAAGAATCCAAATGTGGCCAATGAAATGCCATTTCCACGACCAGATGATAAACAGGATATGAAGGAAGAATATCTGTGTGAAGGAGCAGCAGATTGATTGGAACTGCTAAACGTTGACCTGGTTCAGAGAGGCTCCCTAGCAACAAGTCATTGAGTTCGGCTGCTGCCGATAGGTTCACAGTGTGTGAAGAAATTGCAGATGGAGGTATAAACCTGGTTTAAGCCGGTTTCATTTATCATTGTTACTTTTTGCATATCGCTCATTCATTGTTCTTTATCTCTCTGCATCATCATCTATATCTCTTGTTTCCCTTTTCCCTAACCGCTGAAGAAGGGTCTTGACCCGAAATGTCACCCATTTCTTCTCTCCAGAGATGCTGCCTGTCCCGCTGAGTTACTCCAGCTTTTTGTGTCTTTAATAGGTCTAGTGATAGGTTTCATATGGCCGTGTGCTTTGATCAAAACTGGTTGAACTCTCTTATACGAGATGGTGCAGCTCGTGTTATTCATTTGTGAGAACCGCATGTTTCTCTAGGCTCTGCAGTGAGATTAGCGATTGGATTCAATGGTTGCTAATAAGGTGTCTATTGAGCCTGGTGTCTTTATAATGGAAGATAGGCACACAAAGCTGGAGTAACTCAGCATCTCTGGAAAGAAGGAATAGGTGACGTTTCGGTTCTAGACCCTTCTGAGAGTCCGGGGAAAGGGAAAAGAGAAAAGGGAACTCACCCATTCCTTCTCTCCAGAGATGCTGCCTGACCCGCTGAGTTACTCCAGCTTTTTAAGTCTTCCTTCGGTTTATACCAGCATCTGCAGTTCCTTCCTACACATCTCTATAGTGGAGATCTAAATCTACCTTTTCGTTCTCTGAGGATAGAAACACAGAATATTTTTTGAATGATAGGAGTTTATTAAATGTTTGTATACAGTGATATCTTTGTTGCTGATCCATCAAACACAGGAGATAAGGCACGGCAAGCAATTTGGAAGGTCGACAGTATGTTGGCCTTTGTTACAAGGGTGAGGAAGACTATGCCAAGGCTGATAATTTGAACACCATACCATCCAGAGTTCATTAGATTGATTCCAGGGGAGATGGGCTGTCTTTGGACAGGGCAGAATCTATCTGTACCTTGAGGACTTTTGAAGAATGAGATGTTTGTGATATATAGGAATCTCAAAGAGAATGATAAGGTAGATGATGAGAGCCTGTTTCACTTCATTGGAAGCCATTACTTCAGGATAAGGAGTGATCCATTGAGAACTGAGATGAGGGGCAATTCTAGGGGAATGAGGGAATTCTATACAGATCAGACATGAAAGATGACTTAGAATACAGGAATGGCGGTATAGGTATATAAGATGGCACAATGGCGCAGCTGGTAGAGCTACTGCCTCATAGCGCTGGACACCCGGGTTCGATTCTGAGCTCGGGTGCTGCCTTTGTGGCGTGCGCATGTTCTCCATGCGACCACATGAGTTCCTTCCGAATGTTCCACATCCTAAAGACGTGTAGGATTGTAGGTTAATTGGTCTCTGTAAATTGCCGCTAGTTTGTAGGGAGTGGATGAGGAAGTGAGACATCGCAGAACTAGTGTGAACGGGTGATTGATGGTCAAGCTGGACTCAGTGGTCCCGCCCGCATTGTTCCGATGCCGGAGGAGGACTCGCTCCCATGGGCGGATGACAGATGACCCACCTGGTAAAGCCCGCTCACCCGCCACGGTCTCGCCGGGACCTGGAACCCGCCTGGAGGCTCGTCGGAGTGCGCCCGAAAGCTCGGGGTCAGCGGGACCTCGCCCGAAGGCTCGGCAGTCAACGTGATGGGGAACCAGCCTGAAGTCTGGGCAGATGGCGTAACAGGGAGGGAGCTGGAGAAGTCGGATGTAAGGAGCAAGGTGAACCGTTGTAATACCTCCATGCCTTCAGATAGGCTGCAGGAGGCATCCCCGGGACACAAAGATTGCCAGAGGAGGAGAGGAGAGGGATGTGGGTTTGCGGGGACTGCCCCAGTACAACGAGTGTACGTGCCATCCATACTTTGGACTTTGAATAATGGCGCTAAAAATGGCAGCGCCTGCATCTGTAATATATGCAAAATGAATTCCACTGTACACATGACAAATAAACCACGATTGGTTATTGACTATAAATGCTACTTTACTTTTAATTCAGTACTTTAATGCTTGCAATATATCTCACCAGAGCAGAATCTGTACTGTATCCTGTTGGATTTTAATGCCTCTTCCAAATTTTGATGGTACTTTCTGTTTTTAGATGTAAATATGTAAAATAGGACCTATTGCAGAACATTTTTGTAATCTTTGACAAAGGCAAATACATTTCCAGGCTGCAGATCCAGGCAGCTTGTTTTACTGCAAGTTATACTTGATCTACTGCTCAAATGACAAGGTTTATGGAAATGTTACTCTTAAGCACATCAGGTTCTTGCATTTCAACTCGGGTTTAGGTTTAGAGTAAATACATCGAATATATTTGTTACAATGCAATAAAATCATGCATCCGAAGAACCATCTGGCATCTGAACTGGAGTTGAGTTTAGTTTATTGTCACATGTACCGAGGTACAGTTAACAACTTTTGTTGCATGCTATCCAGTCAGCGTGAACATAACACCCTGTACATGATTACAATCGAGCCATCCATAATACAGATATATGACAAAGGGAATAACGTGAATAATGTTCAGTGCAAGATAAAGTCAGTAAAGTCTGATCAAAGATTAACTATCTGGAGGGTCTCCAATGAGGTGGGTGGTAGTTCAGGGCCGCTCTCTAGTTGGTGAGCGCTTTTCGCACTTCTAAACCTTTTGCCCGATTGGAGAGGGGAGAAGAGGGGGTGGCCAGTGTGTGACTCATCCTTGAATATGCTGCTGACCTTGCAGAAGCAGCGTGAGGTATAAATGGAGTCAATGGAAGGGAGGTTGGTTTGTGTGATGGTCTGGGCTGCGTCCACAATTCTCTGCAATTTTTTCACGATCTTGAATGTAGCCGTTCCCAAACCATGCTGTGGTGCATTCGGATAAAATGCTTTCTATGGCGCATCTGTAGAAGTTGGTGAGAGTTGTTGGGGACGTGCCAAACTTCCTAAGCCTTTTTAGGAAGTAGAGCAACTTGGAATTCCTGTGAATATGTGCAAATGCCCTAATGATCTGAACTTATTCGACGGATTTGCCAGGCTGCCCTTTGACTATGCACTCAGTAAATAAAGTTATTATTTTCCTGGAGAGTCCAGGAAACATGTACCAGGTGAGTCTGAGTGCTGGAACAGTGAACTTTTCATTTATAATAGAGAGGGAAGACTGTAAAAGAGCAAGATAAGTTAAAGTTGACAGCCAGCTAAGCCTAGTAAATCAGCTGTCAAAGGTTCTGTGTGCAGGGTGTATTCGGCCCCATACCAGTTTAGTTTAATTTAGAGATACAGCACAGAAACAGGCCCTTCAGCCCATTGAGTCCTCGCTGACCAGCGATCCCTACACACTTACACTATCCTACACACACACATGAGGGACAATTTACATTTATACCAAGCCGATTAGCCTACAAACCTGCACATCTTTGGAGTGTTGGAAGAAACCGGAGATCCCGGAGAAAACCCACGCAGGTCACGGGGAGAACGTACAAATGGCGTACAGACAAACACCTGTAGTCAAGATAGAACCCGGGTCTCTGGCGCTGTAAGGCAGCAACTCTACCTCGACACCACCGTGCCGTCGCACATGATGATATTTTCATCCTCAAGATTCGGTGAACCTAATCATTGAGAATCCTTTTGACACCAGCAAGTTGACATTAGGGATTGCCCAGAACATAAGATCTAAATTGGAGGTTAGTTAGTATCCCCCAGTGTGAAGAGGGGTGGCATGGTGGCACAGCGGTAGAGTCGCAGCCTTATAACACTAGAGACCAGGGTTCTAATCTGACTACGCGTGCTTGTCTGTACGGAGTTTGTACGTTCTCCTCGTGATCTGCGTGTGTTTTTTTTATCGGGATCGCCGGTTTCCTCCCACACTCCAAAGACGTACAGGTTTGTCAGTTAATTGGCTCGGTATAATTGTAAATTGTCCCTAGTGTGTGTGTGTGTGTAGGATAGTGTTAGCGCGCAGAGATCGCTGGTCGGCGTGGACTCGATGAGCTGAAGGTCCTGTTTCCATGCTGTATCTCTAAATGAAACTAAACTAAACCTGAAACATCACCTATTCCTTTCCTCCAGAGATGCTGCCTGACCTGTTAAGTTACTCCAGCATTTTGAGTTTATCTTTGGTGTAAATCAGCATCTGCATAAGATCTAACTTACTGCCTGGGCCAGCAGCGGGCACAGGTAGCTTGCCATGAGAAAGAAATGATGTGCAATTGCCAATAAATGGATTTCTGAATTTAGGCAGCAAATTGAAAAAATGTCTCATGTTAAATCTTTCAACATGCATAATCTTATAAAGGAACGGTGATGAAAATCACTCATATGTTAAGTGACATTTTTAATTCCTTACTAGATCGGCCTTTTTTCCTATCTCAGAGAAATGTTCACTGTTTAAATAGTAATCGTGAAAAGTAACAAATGATCTTGAAAAGATCAGATGATCCTAATTTGTCCTAACTGCCGACCTTTAAATGTAATTTAAATTTATCCAGCAGAGGGCAAGAGTTCCTAACTTTTAATATTCCTTTTTTTTAAATTACCTTTCTGGAGTTTTATTGTGTATTGATTTAACAGAAAGGAATGGGCATGGGAATTTCTGCTGTTTGAAGATTAACTATATAGAAACTTGGAAAATGGGTGCTGGAGAAGGCCATTTGGCCCTTCGAGCCAGCACTGCCGTTCAATATGACCATGGCTGATCATCCAAAATCAGTTAAAATCAGTTATTTTTAATATCTAAAAAATATCTAAAAAATGATGACATTTTAATCCTTACAAAATAAAAATTGAAGAAAACTGCAGATGTCAGAAATCTGAAACACCAACAAAAAAAGGTGGAAGCACTTAGCAGGTCAGACAACATCTGTGGAAAGAAAAGCCAAATTGACATTTCATGTCAAAGGCCGTTTGTCAGAAACTCTATCTGAGAAAGCATTTTCGACCCGAAACATTAACTCTTTTTTTTAACTTTAAAGATATGGCCTGGAAACGGGTACTTTGGCCAACTGAGTCCACTCTGACCAATGATCACCCCGTACACGAGCACTAGCCTATGCACTCGGGACCATTTACAATTCTTTTTTTTACAGAAGCCAATTAACCTACAAACCTGTATTCCTTTGAAGTGTGGGAGGAAACACGCAGAGAAAACCTAGAGCACCCAGATTAAACCCACGCGGTCACAGGGAGAATGTACAAACTTCACCCGTAGTCAGGATCAAACCCGATTCTCTGGCTCTGCAAGGCAGCAACTCTACCGCTGCACCACGGTGCTGCCCGACTCTCCTTCTCTTTGTCTTTCTCTTTTCTGTTCACAATTTATCTGTTCTCTTTCCACAAAAGCCGACTGACCTGCTGACCATTTCCTGAATTTGTCAACTCTTGCCGAATTTACACATTACTTTCGTGTTCTTGGAGATCTGCAATTTTCAGAGTTTAAGAAGGAACTGCAGATGCTGGAGAATCGAAGTGGTGAATCTCTGGAACTCTCTGCCACAGAGAGTAGTTGAGGCCGGTTCATTGGCTATATTTAAGAGGGAGTTAGATGTGGCCCTTGTGGCTAAGGGGATCAGGGGGTATGGAGAGAAGGCAGATACAGGATACTGAGTTGGATGATCAGCCATGATCATATTGAATGGCGGTGCAGGCTCGAAGGGCCGAATGGCCTACTCCTGCACCTAATTTCTATGTTTCTATGTTTCTATGAAGGTACACAAAAAAGCTGGAGCTGCACCCGCTGAGTTTCTCCAGCTTTTTTGTGTACCTGCAATTTTCAGATGCTGATTTCGAGCCAGTGGAACTGGCAGAAGCCATTACTGGCCAGCCATTCAGCCTCAGGCTTGTCCTAAATGCTTACCTTTTCCATTAACATCGATGGAAGTAATCTGAGACACCCCTGTGACCTATTTCACAGTGAAGCCTGAGGAAACCTGAGGCTCTAAATGGCTTTCCTGCATCAGGCTGAATATACAATACAAACGTGTCTCAAGTTGGGAGCAATGTTCATTTTACAGAGAGATTGAGAAGTTGCACATGCAGAAGGCATTATCTAAACCCCTTTCCCTCTAATCCGAAAGAGAAAGTAATGCCATTAGTCGGCAATGGGCAACATTACAAAAGGTTGAGTACTTTGATCTTAAATGATCTTCAACAGACTGAGTTGTGCATGGATTGCTTCTGGTGACACATGTAGGTTCTGGTAGAAACTAATAAACCAATGAGTGCAAACAGCCTTTTGTCTGAATCGACATATTGCTAAGACAATGACATAAATATTGGTGCCAGGATGAGTTTAATATTGCTCACTGCTATTAATTAATCCAAGGTATATACATTCCAAGTTGGTTGAATTTGTTGCTGTAGCCAGTTTTGTGAAAATGGCAGCTTGTTTTCCAACCATTACAAGTCTGAAGCAATTCTAGTATTTACACATTTGTTGGTGATTAAGGTCATTAAAGAGAATTAGGGTTGCAAAATATCCTTTTAATTTCTGCCATACTTCAACCTTAATGAGGCATTCTTGACAGCACACACAAAAAAAACTGTTGCCAGTACAGTACTTTAATGTGGGAGTGCTAGAAGTTAATGGCTATGGGTTTGGGTGAAACCTCAATCCTTCTCTCAAGAAGACATTTGAAAAAAAAAATCCTTGTGGAATAATTCAGAAGAAATGTCTCATTTTTCTGTATAGCAAGGAACTGCAGAAGACAGACACAAAATCCTGGAGTAACTCAGTGGGACCGGCAGCATCTCCAGGAGCTGGCATACACCGAAGATAGACGCAAAACGCTGGAGTAACTCAGCGAGTCAGGCAGCATCTCTGGAGAAAAGGAATAGGTGACTTTTTTGGGTTGGAACCCTTGTTTAGTTTAGTTTAGTTCGGAGATTCAGAGCGGAACCAGGCCCTTCGGCCCACCAGGTCCGCGCCGACCAGCGATCCCCGCACATTAACACTATCCTACACCCACTAGGGACAATTTTTACATTTACCAATCCAATTAGCCTACAAATCTGTACGTCTTTGGAGTGTGGGAGGAAACCGAAGATCTCGGAGAAAACCCACACGGGGAGAATGTACAAACTCCGTACAGACAGCGCCCGTAGTCAGGATCGAACCCGGGTCTCCGGCGCTGCATTCGCTGTAAGGCAGCAACTCTACCGCTGCGCCACCGTGACCGTCCATTGATGTGAGTGACTACTGTAAGTGCCATGTCAGGTTTTCTACAGTATCTTACAGTGGTAACTACACATTGATGCCATTTGAATAGCCAGAAAATGCCATTGAAAGGTGCTATTTTACATGCAAAACCTTCTGATTAAGGTTTGATTATTACTGCATTTGTAATCAATCTCTCCTACCCAAAATTGAATGAGTTGATTCAGGATGCAAATTGTTGTTAGAAATGCTAATATTAAAATTCCAATCAATATATTTTATCAAAGATAGACACAAAATGCTGGAGTAACTCAATGGATCTGGCAGCATCTCTGGAGAACATAGATAGGTGATGTTTTGTGTCAGGACCCTCAGGAATGCTACCTGACCGCTGACTTACTCTAGCATTTTGTATCTATTTTTGGTATAAACTAGAATCTGCAGTTCCTTGTTATTACAATAACATTTGTCCCTTTCTACATTTAATCTACCTCTCCACGTTTTTCTTTCTGCACCAGTCTAACTCTAACCAAACTGGATATAATTCTAACCAATCCGGCTTTAATTCATCTTGCTCCCTCTTCTGTTCTTGCTCTGTTCCTTTCTCAAAATCTTTCATTTCATCATCTGAGTAGGAACACCATAAGCCACCATTCAGCAAGGCCCCAGGCCATCTCTCTATGTATCTGACCTACAAAAAGAAAATCAAAATAACACTGAGGTGGGGACATCATTGAAACCATATAACAATTACAGCACGGAAACAGGCCATCTCGACCCTTCTAGTCCGTGCCGAACACATATTCTCCCCTAGTCCCATATACCTGCATTCAGACCATAACCTTCCATACCTTTCCCGTCCATATAACTATCCAATTTATTTTTAAATGATAAAATCGAACCTGCCTCCACCACTTCCACTGGAAGCTCATTCCACACAGCCACCACTCTCTGAGTAAAGAAGTTCCCCCTCATGTTACACCTAAACTTCTGTCCCTTAAATCTCAAGTCATGTCCCCTTGTTTGAATCTTCCCTACTCTCAGTGGGAAAAGCTTATCCACGTCAACTCTGTCTATCCCTCTCATCATTTTAAAGACCTCTATCAAGTCCCCCCTTAACCTTCTGCGCTCCAAAGAATAAAGCCCTAACTTGTTCAACCTTTCTCTGTAACTTAGTTGCTGAAACCCAGGCAACATTCTAGTAAATCTCCTCTGTACTCTCTCTAAACCTGCTGAACAGTGAAAGGCCTGGATAGAGTGGATGTGGAGAGGAAGTTACCACTAGTGGGTGAGTCTCGAACCAGAGGCCATAGCCTTAGAATAAAGGATGAACCTTTAGAAAGGAAACGAGGAGGACGATTTTAGTCAAAGGGTGGCATATCTGTGGAATTCACTGCCACAGACAGCTGTGGTGGCCAAGTCAAATGACATTTTTAAGGCAGAGATTGATAGATTCTTAATTAACAAGGGTATCAGGGGTGAAGGTAGGAACTGCAGATGCTGGTTTAAACCGAAGATAGACACAAAATGTGTGTAGAGTATCTGTAGAGTAACTCAGTGGGACAGGCAGCATCTCTGGAGAGAAAGAATGGGTGACGTTTCAGGTCGAGACCCTTCCTCAGATTGGGGTTAGGGGTTGGGTTAAGAGTTGTCAGGGGGTTATGGGGAGAAGGCAGGAGAATGGGGTTGAGAGGGAAAGATAGATCAGCCAGGCGGAGGAGACTTGATGGACCGAATAACCTAATTCTGCTCTGATAACTTGACGTGAGATGCCTCACTCCAGTAAAAGCTAACTCCTGTCAGCGTCTCCCTTTCACAGCCAGTCAATTAGATGATAGAAAAAGTCACACTTAACTAACAACTGTGGAAGCTGGAACTGAGAACACAATTAAATCAAAACTAATTCAAAATCCTGTGTTACTGCAGTACGTCTTTTTAAATTATGTACACAGATGGCAATTTAGAAATGGAAAAAAAGCAAAATTGCTATCTTGCCATGATAGGCTTCAACCATTTGGGAATATAAAGATCTGCCGTGCATCTAAATGTTGTGGGTAATGTCCAATGCAGGATTGAAAACAAGTCGAGGCTGGTAAATGGTTCCCAGCAATGACCCAGCGTCAGATAGCTCTCCTGACCCGAGGGAAATAATTGATACAAGCGCCAGGCCTGCGCTGTCTCTCCCACAGCTCATCTACCGCCACTGATGCTGCAGGGCTGCCGCAGAGTGCCGGGAACAAAGGGAACTTGTCCAGGATGGGTTAGCCAAAGAGCGCCCGGGTCAGTCAGCGGCACTCAATTCACTCTGAAGTCTGGAAACCCTTCTGAATCACACTGTGCAATCATGCAGGCGGTGACATGGTGTTTGTAAGACAGCTAAACAAAGAAAAAAAACTATGCTAGAAAATGTCTTGCATGACAACATAAAACAGAAGCCCCCCCCCCCCCCCCACACTGCGCCCTGTCTGACTCAGAGCAAGCACACGGCTCTATATCAGATCACTGGAACTGTCCTTTGCCAAACGGTTGCCCGAGTTTCCTTAAAAGGGCGGTGTCACGTGGAGTTTGAATGCTTAAAAAAAACAGCGATATCCCTGACTCTGACACTGATTGTCTTAGACTTCTAGTCCAACAACTGAATGGAAATAGGGAGCACCACAGGACAACATTACATTCTGCAGATAACTCACGCTCTCCCTGTACCTCTCACACACTTTGGAACTCTATTTATTCTCTCTCTCTCTCTCTCTCCCTCGCTCTCTCTCCCTCTCTCTCCCTCTCTTTCCCTCTCTTTCCCTCTCTCTCCCCTGAAAGCGAGAGAGAGGAGGAGAGAGGGAGGGAGAGAGTGAGGGGGGGAGATGAAAAGGGGGGGGACTCTCTCCTTCTCCCCCGCTACTCTCCTTATCCCCCCCGCCCCTCCCCCCCCCTCTCCCCCTCCTCCCTCTCCCCCTCTCCCCCTCTCCCCCCTCCTCCCCTTCTCCCCCTCTCCCCCCTCCCCCCTCCCATCCCTCCCCTTCTCCCCCTCTCCCCCTCTCCCCCCCTCTCCCCCTTTCCCCTCTCTCTCCCCCTCTCTCCCTCTCTCCCTCTCTCTCCCTCTCTCTCTCTCTCCCTCTCCCCTCTCCTCTCTCCCCTCTCCCCCTCTCCCCCTCCCTCTCCCCTCTCCCCCTCTCTCCCTCTCTCCCCCTCTCCCCCTCTCTCCCCTCTCTCTCTCCCCCCTCTCTCCCTCTTTCATAGAAGCATAGAAATTAGGTGCAGGAGTAGGCCATTTGGCCCTTCGAGCCTACACCGCCATTCAATATGATCATGGCTGATCATCCAACTCAGTATCCTGTACCTGCCTTCTCTCCATACCCCCTGATCCCCTTAGCCACAAGGGCCACATCTAACTCCCTCTTAAATATAGCCAATGAACTGTGGCCTCAACTACCCTCTGTGGCAGAGAGTTCCAGAGATTCACCACTCTCTCCCCTCCCTCTCCTCTCCCCCTCCCCCCCTCCCCCTCTCTCCCTCTCCCCCTCTCTCCGTCTCTCCATCTCTCCCTCTCTCTCTCTCTCTCTCTCTCTCTCTCTCTCCCTCTCTCCAATTCATACACCATTGACTCAGAGTAGTACAGTGTAGAAACAGGCCCTTCGGCCCAACCTATCAACACTGACCAACACGCCCCCTCCACATTGTTCCCACTTGTCTGAATTTGGTCCATATCCCTCGAAACCTGTCCTATCCATGTACCTGTCTAATTGCTTCTTAAACATTGTGGCAGTCCCTCAATCACCTCCTCCGACAGCCTGTTCCATACACCCATCACCCCTCATCATGAAAACGTTACCCCTCAGATTCCTATTAAATCCTTCCCCCTTTGAATTATTGAATGGCGAAGTGGACGGTGGGCCAAATGGCCTAATTCTGCTCCTATCACATGAACTTTTGATGTCACAGAGGCATACAGTGTGGTGAAAGGCCCTTTGGCCCAACTTGCCCATGCTGCACAACATGTGTGAGGCTTGACTCAAAATGGCAAAAGTCTAGAATAGGGTTCATTTCACATTGTGCACAGAAATAATTTAAAGAAAATGAAGATCTCAATACGTCCGCAAACATCTTCATAACTGATGAATAAATTGTCCGTGCACTGTAAGTGCAGGAACACTGATGCCACAGCCTAACTTTTGCTCTGTGTTATTTGACTGCAGGAAACAAAAGGCTGTGGGGCTGCAGGCAGACTGTTCCAGTACTCCTGCCTGCCTGCATGAGTGGGCTCTGAATGTCAGGGACCCGCAACAATTAATCAGATATAATACAAACAACTGACTTGGAAGCTTTTCCTCATTAAATAAAGCGACAGAGTGAAGTATATTATCTGCCGCCTCGGGAATACATTGGTTAAGCCATGGAGTTTGAGAAGCGTTGCCAGTACTTAAAGCACGGGCTTCCGATCCCGTGGTTCTTGGAAGCACAACAATTGTGAACTTGTATCAAGGCAGTGGCAGAGCAGATGTGGCACACTGGCACAGCCATCAGCAATGTTGCCTCACACATCCAGCGACCTGGATTTGCTCCTCTATGGTATCACACTTTTTCATTCCTTCCGAAACACTCGGGGCATATCTCTGTGGAATTTTACACTCTCCCTTTGCAAGCGGTTTCTCCTAGCGACTCCACCTTCTTCCCACATCTCAAATATGTGCTTGCAAGTTAATCGATTACTGTAATCGTAGTTTATTGTATTGCATTTATTTTTGTAAGGCTCATAATAATATTGCCATAAATTATTGCTATTGTTGTGATTATATGATTGCTAATTCTAGTACTATTGCGTAACATTATGGTTAGTCAGTCACGCCCCACATTCATTTTAGTTCCACCTGCAGTTGTTGTATTGAGGAGGTACTGTATTTGTGTCCCTTGGTGGAGCCTGCATGTTGAATTACCTGCTACTGCGATTGCCAGCGTAAACTAAAGAAACAAAACTGTAGCCCGATTATTACCCAAGGCCCAGAGTAACTGTAGGATTCAACACCAAAAACATAGGGCTGTAGGGCTACATCTGCTGTAAATTATCCTGTGTAACTGGGTGGCAGATTAGGTTAGATTAGATTAGATTAGTTTATTGTCATTCAGACCTTTCGGTCAGAATGAAATTTAGTTTCCCTGCAGTCATACATATAATAAAAAATGACAAAAACACACAATCAACACAAATTTAACATCCACCACAGTGAGTTCACCAAACACCTCCTCACTGTGGTGGAAGGCAAAATCTTAAGGTCTCTGTCTCTTCCCTCTTTGTTCTCCCTCTGCGCCGAGGCGATCCAGGCTCCAGATGTTGTCACCCCACCGGGTGATGGTAAATCCCGCGGCTCAACCGTGCTCCGCGAACGGGCCGGTTCAAACTCCGCGGGTGGTCGCTGACACCACCACAGCTCCGGGGCCGAGTCGGGTCTCCGCTGCCCCTGCTGCCGTTGCCACAGCTCCGGGGCGAGTCAGGTCTCCGCTGCCGCTGACGCCGCCACAGCTATGAGGCCGCCAGCTCCGCCATTAGGCCTTGGCGCAGCCGGAGACGGGGACGGGGAATACGACAGAAAAAAAGTCGCACGAAGAGACCAAAACATGTTTCTCCCACCCCACCCACACACGTACACAACTTAATAAAACAAAATGAACTAAAACATGACAAAGAAACAAAAAGAAAGAAAATAAAACCAGACGGACTGCAGGTGGGCCGCAGCTGTTAACCCAGCGGGTGAAACAGTGGAGGGAATAGGGGGGAAAGCGGGGCGAAAGGGAGGGGGGGGGGAGGGGGTGTAATGCGGGCAGTTGCTGGAGCGGTGTGGGAGAATAGGTTACGGTAAAGTCAGAGGGTGAATGGAACTGTTGATAATGTTCTGGGAGCCACACTACGATCTTACTTCTTCATGATGTAGAAGGAAGCCATTTGGTCCATTGCCTATTCTCAGAGTAATCCCATTCCCCACTGATTTTCCCTCCTGCTCTCACCACACTCCAGCCTACACCCCTCCTCCTCCCTCCTCCCCACCCCTCATTTCACATTCACCTTTTAGGGGGCAATTTACAGCAGCCAATCAATGTTATTGTGATGTAGAAAGAAATTCGAGCACCTGGGAGAAACCTACAGCATCTCAAGTCAGGATTGAGTCGCTGGAAACAGGTTTCATGCCGACATCACTGTGCTGGCATATACATGATGGGCCGAAAGGCTTCCTCCTACACAATATGATAAGTTTCCCACAGTGCACATGGGTATGGCTGTCCAAGTGATCAAACCTTTACCGATATTGAGATTGAAATTATAGTTCAATGTTGCGGGAATTTTGACCACTCCGATGGGGACTTCGATTGCCAACTGCGGGGGCTTTGATCGCCCCAACTGTGGATGGTTTGACTGCCCCGACCGCGGGAGAACAGACAAAGAAGATTGAACTTTATTGCCTTCCATCACAGTGAGGAATGTGGAATCCATCATTCATTCATTCATTCATTCATTCATTCATACATGCATTCATTCATTCATTCAGCATCATTGAAAACATTAGCGACGCAGTGTTGCTAGTTTCTTAGGGGAACAGTGACAGACGCACCACACGTCTCTGTCCTCCAGTTCCTGCGGACTTCCGCCGCTGGAAGTATAGGATTTTGGTGTGTGTGTGTTTTATCATCATTCCTTACAATGCCATGTACGACAGTGATCGCAACATCTACTGAAGTGTGGATGGCCGTTGGCTCACTAGGAGCTCATCCGCCCTTTGACAGATCTTGTTTTTGGTTCTGCTGGGGGTCCATAGCCCCCTCCAAACCAGGTGGGGGAGACGGTTTAGTCTCCGACTATCCGACCATGGAGCAGGAAGCACGGGATTACATGGTACGCATGGCGGGGGGGAACTCCACTGTAATCCACGGTGATGGATATTTAAGTTAACTTTTATATGGTTGTGTGTCTTGTTGCTTAAACTTAGGATGGCTGTACGACAGCTCAAATTTCACTGTACCTTAATTGGTACATGGGACAGCAAATTAACCTTGAAACCTTGAAGATGATACTCAACTCCCTTGTTTGTGTATTAATGACTTGGATACAGGATAGTGAAAAGCTTAGATGGAGTGGATATGGAGAGGATGTTTCCACTAGTGGGAGAGTCTAGGACTAGAGGTAGCCTCAGAATTAAAGAACGTTCTTTTAGGAAGGAGATGAGAAGAAATTTCTTTAGTCAGAGGGTGGTGAATCTGTGGAATTCTTTGTCACAGAAGACTGCGGGGGCCAGGTATGTCGATATTTTTAAGGCAGATATAGATAGATTTTACTTCGGAGTCACGTGAGTGACTTCGTGAAGAACCCCGCTTCCACGCATGCGTGTCATATCGCTACACGCATTGCAACGAGTCACACAGGGGGGAACGGCGTTCCCCAAGCGGGAGAATTTGAAAGTCGGGAACAGCAGGTAAGAGACTCTGCGTTCCTTTTTTACTACTTACTTTTAGGTGGCTGCGGAAAGCCGGCGGGGAGACCCGTGGAGGGCGAGCAGCCAGCAGCAGCAACAGCACGAGTTTCCCTGGAGGGGAACAACCTGAGCCCGACTTTGCTCCCGCACCGGCAAAATTCACCTCTCGGCCGGGCGGGAAGCAAAGTAAAAAAGGTCCCTATGCCAGTCTCAAACGAGACTGGCTTGGGAGCAGTCGGTAGCAGCCAGCACAGAGGCTGCGGGACAGACAGCTCGGACCAGCGAGGGGCTCGGAACACTCAGCGAGTGCAGCGGCACTGATGGAGTCGGAACGGGACGTTCGGGCTGAAAACCTTCTTCAAAAGGTAAGGCCCAGGGTCCAGGGGATCCATAGGTACAGCCGGGGTTACCGGCTGCGGAACTGCCGCGAAGGACCAGGCCCGTGAACACCGGGGTCGGTCCAAGCGGCTCGAACCCGACACAGGGAACGACGGTCACCGGCGGGAGAAGGAAAGTCGGGAACAGCAGGTAAGAGACCCTGCGTTTCCTTCAACTTACCTTCTAGGTGCAGACATGGACCAGGTCCATGTAAGGCCGGCGGGAGAACCACGGAGGAGCGGCAGCGGCAGCGGCAGCGGCAGCGGCAGCAGCAGTGGGAGCCGGCAGCTGCAGCAGCACTAACAGCTGCAGCAGCACTGACAGCTGCAGGAGCACTGACAGCTGCAGGAGCACAGGCAGCGGCAGCAGCACAGGCAGCGGCAGCAGCACAGGCAGCGGCAGCAGCACAGGCAGCGGCAGCAGCACAGGCAGCAGCAGTGGCAGCTGGCACTTCGTGAGGAGCTGGCAACGGCAGGAGCAGCATGGGCACATCGATTCCCGGAGAGGGAAAAACACCTGTGCCCAACTTCGCTGCAGCATGGTGAGAAAGTTCATTTCTCGACAGCAAAGGACTTCGCAGTTGACTGGCTGCAATCTACTACAAGGGACCAGTATGTGAGTACCAGGGTCAGTCCCATCGGGGTTTTAGTTACAATAATCGCTTCTTGGCTTTTTGGCTAAGATCAAGTGTAGTATCTGTTCTTATCAGTTTAATATCTGATACACCCCTTATCTACGGACCATATATATTAAATAAAAACTATAGTAGCTGTTATCATCAGTTTTAATGTCTTATATGTCCCTTAGCTAAGGACCATATAAGTAGGAGTGCCCAGAATTGAGGGCATTAGAGTGGGGTTGACCGGCTGCAACGACCACTAGGGACCAGTACCATCAGTACGGGGGTCGGTCCCAGGGGTCTAAGATAAAGGAGCAGCCAGGAGCGCTGAGAGCGTTGAAGCCAGGTTAAAGGAATAGATGGAAGCAGCTGTGCCAGTTATCCCCCTCACCGGCCATATCCACTTCGCGGAAGGAAGGACAAAACTGGAGAAGGAGGACCGTGGAGCCAGCGGCACTTGGATCAACCGTAGTGGGATCAGCTGTGCCCGATGTCGGCCCCGCACCGGCCAGATCCATGTGACCGAGCGGTAGGCTAGACACAAATTAAACAAGGTAGTGGACTCAGAAGGGTCCGACTTTGCATAAAACCGCCGGCAACCAGTGCCCGAGAGGGCTGGAGCGGGAAGAAGCGGTGTATGGAACCTTGCTCCAACGTGATAAAACCACAGCAGTACCTCTTTGAGGGCTGCACAATGCTTCTACCCCATCAGAGGGGAGCACTGTGGGTCAGTTCTGGGTTGACTTGCAAGAGGGGTCCGCAGAACAAAAGACAAGTGGGCAGCAGTTAAGCCCCACATGGGTACCCCGTGCGGGACCCTAGAGATCTCTAACTCTATAAAAAAGAGTAGGCAGGACCCTGATGGGCCAGAGCCTGGTAATACAGCGTCCCATGATCCTAACACAGCAGGGACTCTGCTGGACATGGTGGCTGATTACTTTAGCCAAGTCAAACATGGGTAGACTTGGATCCAGGATGGCAATAGTATTACTATATGTCTGGCCACAAACGTCAACAGGGAAAAAATTTACAAACACTGGCCAGACATCTGCCACCTGGCAACGGTGAGGCATTACAGGTGCCCAGTGTAAACCAATGCATTTGGCAGCATATGGACGAACATCAGAAACCAGGACCTCAAGATCCAGAGAACCTTCAAGGGATTGACGGAAGGCATCATAGCATACACCCGCACCCTGGACTAAACGTAGGTAACCAAAGACCATCAAGACGCACTAGATCTGTTTAATAATATGCAATATGACCTGAACTACAAGTGGAAGGCGGCCATTCAGCCAGCACTAGGACCCCAAAAATGCTACCATTTGCAAACAAAGAACCGTGTGTGGACTAAGCCAAGACACTGGGGCTCATTAAGGCCAGCGCAAGGGCCTATTTTGGAGCATGATACCAGCCACAGGCAAGGCCATAAAAAATGTGGCTCATACCAGTAGCAGTGTCAGAAATCAATATAACCTGCAGGATCCGTTTTAGGGTATGGCCAGGGCGGCCACCCTGGAAGATGCGGAAGCCTAAACCTCCCACACAACCCCGAACAAGAAATATTAAAAACCAGAACCTTATTTTCTTCTGTTAAAATAGGGACCTACGAGGGTAGGGGAGGTTGCAACACTACAGTTATGTATGGTATATAATCACTACAGATTCATATAATCTCAGCAGTATTCAGGGTTATCTGATAGGGGTTTTTCTCATCCCAATAACCACAGTACATCATACACCAGAAGGGCATTTTGTCCTTACATAAACCAAACAATCTAAAACCCACATGGTGCTACAAGATTTGTACACGAAAGATTGGATTGAACATATTTATTAAAATAAAATAGAGTAGGGTTGCAGGATTATCATTGATTTAACCCTAAACACATTTGTTCTAGATATTCATTTTAAGATGGATGCTCTTATTATTGACAAAGACTTGGTGTCAGTTGTGGGTTTCTATATGGCAGGCATTGACTCAATAGAGGAACTTTGGCAATATAGAGCTTACAAAAGGGGCAATCATTAGCCCCAATATTATGTACTAAAATTCGTAAACCAGCTTGGCATTGTTATGTAAATAAGCCATAGGGTGAGGTTTTCCCCCGTTCGGACCCATCAATGGGGTACTAGGGTAAATTCAACCACACTCGGCATCTGGAATTTTCAGAATACCCGACTGACCTTCTCAATCATGGTTTTCAGTCTTACAGGGGATGGTGTTAGAACCATGTTCCCTATGAACATTGCAAAAAAAAAAAAAAAAAAAAAAAAAAAAAAAAAAAAAAAAAATTGTTGATTTATCCAGTGACTGGAGACTCCATGCCATAACACTATGGATTTATTGATTTGTAGAGTCTAACAGACCCACTACACTGTCAGACAGGACGATGAATCTCATCTCATCTGCACTAAGACTGTCAACACGGAAGCAGTACCTTGGACACATCAAGAAATGGGGCATATACTGCTTGGACAACAATCTCGACCAAAAGGCCAAAAACATTCTGGCCGTATTGGGATTTTTAACAAGCCTCCATTAGGATAATCGATGGAGCTACAGTGCCATTAATAGTGCCACAAGTGCACTCTCCAATTACCTATCACAAGGATCGGAACGGCACGCGGTGGGAGCGCACCCCTGGTAAGCAAACCAGGTACTCCGAAATCTGGGACGTGGGTGTCGTTTTCTCAACATGCTGAGGAGCTTGTAGCTCATAACAGCGTTGTCACCTCAGTAACAGACCAGGAAGATGGTTATGCTCATGGTGTTATTTACCGCACAACAAGTCCAGCCATTAAGCAAACAGAGCCTGGACTCCCTGATCATCTCACCGAGAAACTGGTGTTGTCATACAGGATTTAATAAAAGAAAACAGATCGGGTTCCTCGGGTCTAGGGTTTGATTTTATGGTACACCCATATGGCAAACGACTGTGTATAACAAGACACATCTAACAATACATAGCATATACTCGGAACATTCGAGGTCAGAGTATGGAGTTGTTTATCTCTTACAAGAAACTGCATGATAGGGTCACGACTCAAACTATATCAAGGTGGCTCAAAATGGCAGGAATAAACACTGATGTTCCAACTCTCATTCCACCAGGACACAGACCAAATCCTCAGAATGGCAGGAGGGTCATTTTAAAAAAGGGTTTTTCCACAGGTTGTATAATAAACCAGTTTATTTGGAGCCATCATTGTATTAACAAAACATTTTAGGTTCAACAAAATAATTTGCCCGATAGGTTACAGGGTTATGATTCTCAAATTTTTAAAAAAGTGTTATATTTTTTCGTTATACCACACAACTCTTTGTATAATTGTGTTTTAAAACTACTAATGATGCTCTCTCCCAATACCCAAGGCAGTTGTGAAGCATGGACTCGTTCCACGGCATGAGGTCACAGAGCTTTGAAATCTTCACGAAGTCACTCACGTGACTCCGAAGTAAAATAGTAAGATTAAACGAGAACTTACCAGTTTGAAGTTTGATCTGTATTTTATGAGGAGTTACGATGAGGGATTTCGTGCCCTCCGCTCCCACCCTCGTATGATCATATCAAAAACTGGTATCTCTTTGATAATCTTACTATGTTAGATCATTATAGGTTCCTGTGACCTCACACCGCTGCTTTGAAGTATGACACGCATGCGTGGAAGCGGGGTTCTTCACGAAATCCCTCATCGTAACTCCTCATAAAATACAGATCAAACTTCAAACTGGTAAGTTCTCGTTTAATCTTACTATTCTTCATTAGTACAGGTGTCAGAGGTTATGGGGAGAAGGCAGGGGAATGGGGTTAGAAGGGAGATATAGATCAAGCATGATTGAATGGTGGAGTAGACTTGATGGGCCAAATGACCTAATTCTACTATCATAAAAGTTAACATAAACATCCACCACAGCGGCTCCTCCACATTCCCCACTGCAATAAAGTCTTATCTTCGTTCCTCTATTCTTCCCGCGGTCGGGGGAGTTGAACCATCTGCAGCCGGCGATCGAGCTCCTGCATCAGGGGCGGTAGAACTCCTTGTGGTTTGGAGTTCTCCAATTCGGCCCCTAACCAGGGACAGCGAGCTTCACAATTTTAAAGTCCGCAGCTCGCGCAGGTTCAGATTCAGATTCAGATTCAATTTTAATTGTCATTGTCAGTGTACAGTACAGAGACAACGAAATGCATTTAGCATCTCCCTTGAAGAGCGACATAGCAAACGATTTGAATAAAAAAATAAATAATAAGTGTCCGGCAGTCACCGAGTGATTGGCAGTCACCGAGGTACGTTGTTGAGTAGAGTGACAGCCGCCGGAAAGAAGCTGTTCCTTGACCTGCTGGTTCGGCAACGGAGAGACCTGTAGCGCCTCCCGGATGGTAGGAGGGTAAACAGTCCATGGTTGGGGTGAGAGCAGTCCTTAGCGATGCTGAGCGCCCTCCGCAGACAACGCTTGCTTTGGACAGACTCAATGGAGGGGAGCGTGGAACCGGTGATGCGTTGGGCAATTTTCACCACCCTCTGCAGTGCCTTCCGGTCGGAGACAGAGCAGTTGCCATACCATACTGTGATGCAGTTGGTAAGGATGCTCTCGATGGTGCAGCGGTAGAAGTTCACCAGGATCTGAGGAGACAGATGGACCTTCTTCAGTCTCCTCAGGAAGAAGAGACGCTGATGAGCCTTCTTGATCAGAGTAGAGGTATTGTGGGTCCAAGAGAGGTCATCGGAGATGTTGACTCCCAGGAACCTGAAGCTAGAAACACGTTCCACCTCCGTCCCGTTAATGTGGATGGGAGTGTGCGTGCCACCTCTGGACTTCTTGAAGTCTACAATGAGCTCCTTGGTCTTCTTGGAGTTAAGGGCCAGGTTGTTGTCAGCGCACCATGCTGCTAAGTGCTGGACCTCCTCCCTGTAGGCCAGCTCATCGTTGTTGCTGATGAGGCCAATCACCGTTGTATCATCTGCATACTTGATGATGGTGTTAGTACCATGTACAGGTGTGCAGTCATAGGTGAAGAGGGAGTAGAGGAGGGGGCTCAGCACACAGCCCTGAGGAACGCCGGTGTTCAGGGTGAGGGTTGAAGAGGCGTGCTTGTCTAACCTCACAGACTGGGGTCTGTTGGTTAGAAAGTCCAGTATCCAGTTGCAGAGGGAGGGGTCGATGCCCAGGTTACCGAGTTTGGTGATCAGTTTTGATGGAATAATGGTGTTGAATTCTGAGCTGTAATCGATGAACAGCATTCTTACATAAGTGTCTCTGTTGTCAAGGTGGGAGAGGGCGGAGTGAAGTGCCGTTGAGATGGCATCCTCCGTACTCCTGTTCTTGCGGTAGGCAAACTGATAGGGATCCAGTGTGGGGGGTAGGCAGCTTTTGAGGTGTGCCAGGACCAGCCTCTCGAAGCACTTGGTGATGATGGGGGTAAGTGCAACTGGGCGGAAGTCGTTGAGGCTTGCCGCAGTGGAGTGTTTTGGCACTGGCACGATGGAGGTGGCTTTAAGGCAAGTGGGGACAACTGCTTGTGCAAGTGACAGGTTGAAGATGTCAGTCCAGACGTCTGTCAGCTGCGCAGCACAGGCCCTGAGCACGCGTCCGGGGATGCCGTCAGGGCACTACTGATAACAGCTACTGTTAATTGATTCAGTTCTATTTGTTTTTTTTTTAAATAGCCTGAGGGAAAGTGTTGCTAACTTTTTGTGAGATTATGTGAGGTTGGAGCACAAAGGGCGACCCCTGGCAAAGGGATCACTCACTCCAAGATGTCAGGCTCCGTGGTATTGGAGCTCTGGAAGTCCCAGCAAGAGGCCGCCATCTCCATGATGTTAGACCGCAGAGCAGGCGGAGATACGACACGGAATAAATCGCATCTTCGTCCAGGAAAGAAATAAAAAAAGTTTCCCCCACAAATACAAAACCTCGGTACATGTTGCAAATAAACCTAAACCATTTACAAGTGCTTATCAGCACATGAACACACATGATGTCGCTGAAGCCAATTCTCCACATTTAAGCCTTTGCTTTTCACAGATGCGGTCCAAGCTACTGTTAATTGATTCAGTTCTATTTGTTTTTTTTTTAAATAGCCTGAGGGAAAGTGTTGCTAACTTTTTGTGAGATTATAAACTTCCAGAATTTTTATGCTCTTCGAGTTTGAGTATAGGAGCAGGGAGGTTCTACTGCAGTTGTACAGGGTCTTGGTGAGACCACACCTGGAGTATTGCGTACAGTTTTGGTCTCATAATCTGAGGAAAGACATCCTTGCCATAGAGGGAGTGCAGAGAAGGTTCACCAGACTGATTCCTGGGATGTCAGGACTTTCATATGAAGAAAGACTGGATAGACTTGGTTTATACTCTCTAGAATTTAGGAGATTGAGAGGGGATCTTATAGAAACTTACAAAATTCTTAAGGGGTTGGACAGGCTAGATGCAGGAAGATTGTTCCCGATGTTGGGGAAGTCCCAGAACAAGGGGTCACAGTTTAAGGATAAGGGGGAAATCTTTTAGGACCGAGATGAGGAAAAGAGAGTGGTAAATCTCTGGAATTCTCTGCCGCAGAAGGTAGTTGAGGCCACAATTCATTGGCTATATTTAAGAGGGAGTTAGATGTGGCCCTTGTGGCTAAAGGGATCAGGGGGTATGGAGAGAAGGCAGGTACAGGATACTGAGTTGGATGATCAGCCATGATCATATTGAATGGCGGTGCAGGCTCGAAGGGCCGAATGGCCTACTCCTGCACCTATTTTCTATGTTTCTATGTTTCTCCTATCATAGTTTAGTTTAGTTCAGTTTAGTTTAGAGTACAGCGTGGAAACTGGCCCTTCGGCCCACTGAGTCCGTGCTGACCAGCGACCTCTGCACACTAACACTATCTTAAACACACTGGGAACAATTTATAATTTTACCAAGCCACTGTATGTCTTTGGCGTGTGGGAGGAAACCAATGACGGGGAGGATCCAACCCGGGTCTCTGGCGCTGCAAGGCAGCAACTCTACCGCAGTGTCACCGTTCCCCCCCCACCCCCCCCCCCCCCCCCCCCCCCCCCCCCCCCCCCCCCGCTTGCTCCATTCTTGACGGTTACCCATACACAGAGATTTCATTTGTTCCCAGGAAAACAACAGTAATGTCTCATGGAAGATTTGATTGTCTTTGTTAGTCCTTACACCCAATAAACAATGACACAACAAACCTGATGATGAGGAACATATCAATAACAAAATGTCATTCAAATCATTCATTCATTCATTTATTTTTTCATAAAACAGCCATGCCACTTTTAAAATCAAGCAATAAGTGAACAAAGCCACATCTGTGCCCAGGATAGAGAAGGACTGTCACATTAGCATGATAAATCTGCAGCAACAGCCTGCTTCTAAATATACACATTTTTAATAACATTTTTAAGACTGTTGTTACCCTCGAAGTGATGGATGTGACATATACGGAAAAGCAGAACATCATTATAATCTGTGCATGATAAAACATATTATTCTCTTTTAAATTCACATTCTCTGCTATTTTACTTAATGGCTTTATGCTCGAGGGGAGCCACATTATCAGATACCTGGTGTGTCCCAGCTTGTACACTCAGCGAGGGGATGCTTTAACACAGATCACAGAGACTAGCACACACATTTCTGCCTCACCAAACCGTATCCAGACTCCCATTCATATCTCTTGAACATTATTCTGCATATCACCGTGCCAACGCATCCCAAGAAACTGCTCTGGGATGATGGCTTTGATCCGCCATTGCCTGCCAAGGAAAGAGAGTCTGCAAGCTCCTCATAGAGTCTTACAGCATGGAAACAGGCCCTTCAGGCCATCTTCCCCCACACTGGGCAAACATGCCCCATCTTTAGATAGACACAAAATGCTGGAGTAACTCAGCGGGACAGGCAGCATCTCTGCGGAGAAGGAATGGGTGACGTTTCGGGTCGAGACCCTTCTTCAAAGAGACCCATCTTTACTAGTCGCACCGTTGGGGGCAACACAGTGGTGAAGTTGATGCCTTACAGCGCTTGCAATGCTGGAGACCCAGGTTCGATCCCGACTTCGGGTGCTGTCTGTGCGGAGTTTGCACGCTCTCCCCGTGACCGCATGGGTTTTCTCCGAGATAGACCATAGAAATTAGTTGCAGGAGTAGGCCATTCGGCCCTTTGAGCCAGCACCGCCATTCAATATGATCATGGCTGATCATCCAAAATCAGTACCTTGTTCCTGCTTTCTCCCCATATCCCTTGATTCCGTTAGCCCTATGAGCTATACTTAACTCTCTCTTAAAAACATCCAGTGAATTGGCCTCCACTGCCCTCATATCTTCGGTTTCCTCCCATACTCCAAAGACGTACAGGTCTGTAGGTTAATTCGCCTGGTACAAATGTAAATTGTCCCTAGTGTGTGTAGGTAAGATAGAGTTAATGTGCGGGGTGTTGCTGGTGGGCCAAAAGGCCTGTTTCCGCACTGTATCTTTAAACTAAATTAATTAAACTAAACTAAACCTGCCTGCATTTGCCCCTGCATCTAACCTTTACTATCCATGTACCTATCTAAATATTTCTTCAGTGTTGTGATAGTACCTGCCTCAACTACCTCCTCTGGCAGCTCGTTCCATACACCTACCACCTTTGCTTGAAAAAGTCACCCCTCAGGATGCTATTAAATCTTACTCCCCTCACAAACTTATGTCAGCTGATTCTCGATTCCCCTTCTCTGTGCAAGAGACTCTACCTGATCTATTCCATTCATGATTTTGTACACCTCTTTCAGATCAAAGCCCTGAGGACCACTACAAACCAAGTAGATTATAACATTCATCTGAGTATGCAAGAGATAACAGCATCAGGAGCTTATTTTTACCCTTTGAGATATCTCTGCCCATCAATAAGATCACGGCAGGTTTGGTGCCTCGGGTTCTCTTTTCTGCCTGATCACATATTGTCTGATTTCTAAAGTTGGCTGACTCTCTGCCTCGAGTATATTTAACAAACATACATCCACAGTTCCCGAAGGTAGAAATGTCAAAAAACTTACAGCTCTGTGTGTGTACAATTCTCTCTTTGTTTCAGTCCTAAACTGTCAACTGTTTAATCTGAGGCAATACCTCCTTGTTCTGGACTCGCCAGCCTGTTTAACCTCTCACTATCTGTCTCACAGTCCCTCTTAATATGTCAGTTCCTCACAGAATCTTATACCGAGAGGGTTGTTATCAATTCTTTAAAGGGCGGCATGGTAGCACAGCGGTAGATTTGTTGCCTTATGGCGGGTGCTGTCTGTGCGGAGTTTGCATGTTCTACCCCAGACCTGCATGGGTTTTCTCCGGGTGCTCCGGTTTGCAGTTGAAACATCATTCATAGCAAAAGGATTTGAGTATAGGAGCAGGGAGGTTCTACTGCAGTTGTACAGGGTCATGGTGAGACCACACCTGGAGCATTGCGTACAGTTTTGATCTCCTAATCTGAGGAAAGATGTTCTTGCCATAGAGGGAGTACAGAGAAGGTTCACCAGACTGATTCCTGGGATGCCAGGACTTTCATATGAAGAAAGACTGGATAGACTCGGATTGTACTCGCTAGAATTTAGAAGATTGAGGGGGGATCTTATAGAAACTTACACAATTCTTAAGGGGTTGGACAGGCTAGATGCTGGAAGATTGTTCCCGATGTTGGGGAAGTCCAGAACAAGGGGTCACAGTTTAAGGATAAGGGGGAAATATTTTAGGACCGAGATGAGAAAAACATTTTTCACACAGAGAGTGGTGAATCTCTGGAATTCTCTGCCACAGAAGGTAGTTGAGGCCAGTTCATTGGCTATATTTAAGAGGGAGTTAGATGTGGCCCTTGTGGCTAAAGGGATCAGGGGGTTTGGAGAGAAGGCAGGTACAGGATACTGAGTTGGATGATCAGCCATGAATGGCGGTGCAGGCTCGAAGGGCCGAATGGCCTACTCCTGCACCTATTTTCTATGTTTCTATGTTTCTATGAATGAGCAACAATATAGACAATAGACAATAGACAATAGACAATAGGTGCAGGAGTAGGCCATTCGACCCTTCGAGCCAGCACCGCCATTCAATGTGATCATGGCTAATCATCCCCAATCAGTACCCCGTTCCTGAAACACACACACAAACACATAGACACACACACACTCACTCACACACACACACACACATACACTCACACACACACTCACACACACAAAGACACAAAGAGAGACACACAGACAGACACTCACACCCACACAGAGACAGACACACACACTCACACACACACAGACACATCCACAGACATAGACACTCACACAGATTCTCACACAGACACATAGACAGACACACACACAGACAGATACACAGAAAGACACATACAGACCGACAGACACACACAGAGAGGCAGACAGACAGACACGCAGACAGACAGACACACACAGACAGACACAGGCACAGACAGACACACACGCAGACAGACACACACACAGACAGACACAGGCACAGACAGACACACACGCAGACAGACACACACACACACATACACAGACACTCACATTCACACACCATATATATGGCATTAAACCTTTTTGAATATTCAAACGGCTGAGCATGGCATCTCCACTCTGGGCCTTCCGCAGTCAGCAACAATTCCGCATTCAGCACGTCCTCTGCACTCACCGAAAATAACGCAATCAGCGTGACCTGTCCACTAAGTGGAAATCACGAAATGAACGGGACTTTTGCAATAAACACGGTCGGACCTAATAAAGCGTTTATTCCTGCCAAAGCCACAGTTGCCAAAGCCAAAGTTGCCAAAGCCACAGTTGCCAAAGCCACAGTTGCCAAAGCCACAATTGCAAAAGGCACAGTTGCAAAAGCCACAGTTGCAATAGCCACAGTTGCAAAAGCCACAGTTGTAATAGCCACAGTTGAAATAGCCGCAGTTGCAATAGCCACAGCTGCAATAGCCATAGTTGTAATAGCCACAGTTGCAAAAGCCACAGTCGCAATAGCCACAGTTGCAATAGCCACAGTTGCAATAGCCACACGTTTTAAATAGCCACACGATAGCCACACGTTTCAATAGCCACATGTTTTCAACAGCCACACATTTTCAACAGCCACACATTTTCAACAGCCACACATTTCCAACAGCCACAGTTGCAAAAGCCACAGTTTAGAAATACATAAAGGGCACTCACAGATCAATAGACACTAAGTGTTCTGTAGATTTCCAGCTCAGACTGAGAGTCGTGCCTCTCACTCACCATCTTGCAGCAACAGAGCCACGTCCAGACTTCCGGGTTTTATAGCTTCTCCCTCCAACCCCCGGAAGGGGCATGGCCTTCGTGGCGGTGATTGACAGGAGAAAGAATCTCAACATGTTTTAAACACTAATAACCCTTTTATTTTTTATTGATGGGAAAAATCCTCTGCACCTAATGAGCGGAGGGGGACTCTGAGTTAGATGGCCAAAAATCGCACTTTTAATTATATAGATATCTGCTGATCCTAGTTTAAGAGAGATTTTTCTTCAAATGCCACCGTGTCTTTAGTCCAAGCCTTTATAGGAAATGTATGTAGGAAGTCCATGGACACACCTTTTCAGGCATGCAATCCTTACCTTGAAGATGCTATGGCATGCTCAGTAACGTTCTCGATAGCCTTAAGCACTGCTTGAATCTAACCTGTTGCAGAAAGGCATCATCATAGTTATCAAAGGAAAAAGTCCCTTTGTCCCATCAATAAGTGATACGGGAACCTTTCTTCCAAAATTTGCTATGTCGCTCTTCCAGGGAGATGCTAAATGCATTTTGTTGTCTCTGTACTGTACACTGACAATGACAATTAAATTGAATCTGAATCTGAATCTGAATCTGAAAAGCAGATGAGCTTCTAACAACCCTGCAATGGTGAAGCAGTGGTAAAAGCTTTGTTAGAAATGGTGTGAAAGTTACAGAGGCTTGCATGAACCATGGCCTGCCACGCTTTGCCTTGCCTCTCCTCTCTTCCGTCCCCACTACAATCTGAAGTGGGGTCCCGACCCGAAAACATCACCTATCCATGTTCTCCAGAGATGCCCCTGACCCGTCGAGTTACTCCAGCACTTCTATGAACCATTTCCTTGCAGGTTGGGACTGGCTAATAAATGTTGTCTAATGCATCCCAGAAGGAAACAAAGCAGTTAACCATATAATAACCATATAACAATTACAGCACGGAAACGGGCCATCTCGACCCTTCTAGTCCGTGCCGAACACATATTCTCCCCTAGTCCCATACACCTGCGTTCAGACCATAACCCTCCATATCTTTCCCGTCCATATAACTATCCAATTTATTTTTAAATTATAAAAAACGAACCTGCCTCCACCACCTTCACTGGAAGCTCATTCCACACAGCCACCACTCTCTGAGTAAAGAAGTTCCCCCTCATGTTACCCCTAAACTTCTGTCCCTTAATTCTCAAGTCATGTCCCCTTGTTTGAATCTTCCCTACTCTCAGTGGGAAAAGCTTATCCACGTCAACTCTGTCTATCCCTCTCATCATTTTAAAGAGCTCTATCAAGTCCCCCCTTAACCTTCTGCGCTCCAAAGAATAAAGCCCTAACTTGTTCAACCAGTTGATGAAGGTAGTGGTGAAGATGGTAACACGTTGCTTTGACCTTTCTGGGAGACAGAGCAGCAGCTGGGTGATAGACTGCCTCCTCATACGTTGCTTCACAGGAAACCTCAGGAAAGCATTTCTTGGCCTATTGACCGATGCGTGACACGTGACACGTACAAAATAGGAGCAGTGGTAGGCCTTTCCAGTTGCTTTCACCATTCATCAAGATCATGGTTGTTCTACCTTATAGAGTCTTGTTCTGCAAATTCTCATATCCATTGATTTCAGAAGAATGGTCCTGACAAGAAACATCACATATCCATGTCCTTCAGAGGCTGCCAGACCCGCTGAGCAATGTCCTCTTCTTGTCCGCCAGCAAGTGCAGTTTCTTGTACCTCCATTGATTTCTTTATTATTCAGAATCCTAGCAAAATGTATTTTGAAAGAACTGAACTCTAACTCTCCAGGGGGGAGAGGACTCCAAAGACTTGCCAGTTTAGTGAGAGAGGAAATATCTCCCCACATCCATCTGCGCTGCATCCAACCTTTCAAACTGTGTAGAAATGTTGTAAGTTTCAATGAAGACTCTCATGCGAATGCATGTCTTATGCAGGGAGCTTCCAGACATCTCCTGCCTACTGATAAACCCACTGCTGTTCACACTGCCATTGCTTGCAAAAAATCAGACCACTTGGTTTCCCTGGAGTCTATACAGACATTCCACTGGGTTTATTGGGGATGATCTGGGGAGCTTCATTCAAAAGACCAGGCCATTGTTTTGTCTGGCCAGGGGTACCAGACTCAGAGTATGATTCTGCTGCCAACGCCCTTTAGTTTCATTGAGTTTAGTTTAGTTTAGAGATAAAGTGCAGAAACAGGCCCTTGGGCCCACCGAGTCCATGCCGCCCACATCCACATTAACACTGCCCTACACATTAAGGACAATTTAAAAAAAAACATTTCTACCAAGCCAATTTTCCTACAAACCTGCACTTCTTTGGAGTGTGGGAGGAATCCAAGGATCTTGGAGAAAACTCACGCTGTCCGCGGGGAGAACGTGCAAACTCCGTACAGACAGCACCTTTAGTCAGGATCGAACCCAGGTCTCTGGCACTGTAAGGCAGCAGCTCTACCACTGCACCATTCATGCCACAGTGATGTGGGAAGAAGATATAATGGCATGGTGGCGCAGTGGTAGAGTTGTTGCCTTATAGCGCTTGCAGCGTCGGAGGCCCGTGGTCGACCCCGATGGGCGTTGCCTGTACGGAGTTTGCACGCCTCCCTGTGACCGCATGGCTTTTCTCTGAGATCACCCTCTCTGTTCCTCCCAATGCTGTAAGTAATTGATAGGTGAAGGAGGGCATCCATTCGGACCTTGAACAAAGGGCATTGCATTGCAAGCTGATCATCCCGGGGGAAACCTCAACACAAGGATTGGAATAACATTCCAACCCTCCGGCAAGGCGTGAAAGGGAACTCCCTCGAAGAAGTACAATGTTCACACTGATTCCTGGCAATCGATGGCTGATGAGAGCAAAATTGAGGAAGATCTGAGACGGCATGGAGAACCTGGAGTTCCTCTGTCAGGATAACAGGGAAGCCCAGGATAAATCGTGCATCATTTCACAAATTGCCCACTCACCTGCCCTCTCAGGCACTTCCTACCCAATCTGTGGCAGGTCCCACACTGGCCTCATCAGTTGTTTCAGCTCCCTAGGGGACAGTGTAAAAGCTACAAAGACATCCCCGAGGTCAATTAGCTTCCATTATTTTTCACTGCATTTTAAAAATCCTTAGTTAAAATCCGCTGAGCTAATAAAACTTTAAAAGTCAGCAAGAAATGACTGGGTTTTTGCTGTGGAGATTTCCCTAACGAACAGTAACTCGGTTGGTAGAGAAGGCATTTGTGCTTTTGCTGCAACTAATAAATTGCAAGAGTCTTTCCACCAGACTCTGTATCAGTCTGCACAGTCCCAGTTAACGGCAAACTTTAACTGCTCCGCCAAACAGTGGGCAAAAACAAGGTCTATCTGCAATTGACAGGATTTGTCCGGTAGTCCAACTGATAATTAGATACTGTGATAAACCTTTAAAAGCTTTTTCTCCTCCGATTAATATTCTTTGCAATTTGGCATATAGAATAGGTAATATTAATTAAACCCTTAATGATAGATAAAAAGGTTTTCTTAACTGCTCTGCAGAAGAAATCAAGCTGAGTGTGGAACTGCATCATTCTACATCAAAAGATCCAAGCAATCATGGGCGATTTTGAAATAGAACAAAATAAATGAAAAACACTCATTATTCAGGACAGAAAATGCATGACCTATTTGGAATGAGCTGGGCTGAATGAGGTTCATTTTGCTTATTAGCTGAACTTGACTTGGTGTCATTTCTGTAGTTATTCAGTAGTGAAGAATAGCTTTATTGAAATTTGCACTTAGAAACTTGAAAAGTGTCAAAAGGACCCATCTTTCAAACTAAGGTAAAAAAAACTTGCATATGTCTGGCTCCTTTCACCAATGCAAAGATTGAAAGATCTCTACACCCATTGAAGAACTCTTCTTTTGAAGACTGGTCTTTGTTGTAATGCGAAATACATGACATCCACACAAAAGCAATGAGCCAAGTGACTTCCTGGGGCATACCTTGAAGGAGGTTGTGAAACTGACTTCCTGGGGGCATACGTTTTCTATACTTCTGTAATAGAAACATATTTGCCTAAAGAATATTGGCTGGGTCACTGCAAAGCTTCTGCAAGGTGTCAAGATTTATTTTAGATCCATCTGTGCTGGCAAGGATTAAACTTTCATCTAGACATGAGTAGCCGTAACGTGACTATTTTTGGGGAGGAGCCACTAAACATTTAAAAGTTATACACACAAGTGAATCGGCATACAGCCTTAATGATTACCAAGGTGGATGTGCTCAGCTGTTTAAATATGATCTCTTTGGGAGGGATGCTTTAACTGCAGACGTGAAATGCAAAGTGCATATCTGCATGCAACTATTAATTACTAGAGGGGTAGTCATGCTGTTCTGCTCTGCTCCGTTCTACCTCAGCCACTTCCCATATACCACACTTGTAACAATATCGTTTTCGGCTCAGTACTTCACTGAAGTGATAGCCTAAGGTCTTAGCTCATATTTCTGGAGTGGAAATTGAACTCTTGACCTTTAAACCCTGATGTTATTAGTTATCATCGAGTTAATTTCAACAGAGGTATCTGGCAATTAGATTTGCCGTTAATATAGCGATGAAAGGAAACGTAGATAGACAAAAATGTTGGAGTTACTCAGCGGGTGAGGCAGCATCTATGGAGCGAATGAATAGGCAACGTTTCGGGTCGAGACCCTTCTTCAGACACGTTGACAATTTCCTTCGCTCCATAGATGCTGCTGCACCCGCTGAGTTTCTCCAGCATTTTTGTCTACCTTCGATTTTCCAGCATCTGCAGTTCCTTCTTAAACAAAGGAACCGTAGACATTAACAGGAATACTCACACATCCATTTGTTTATCTTGGCTCATCTATATTACTAAATACCTAGAGTTTATTCTTGACAATATTTCTTGTGGTGTAACATGGAAAATAATATTTTAGATAAAGTTTAAATGCAAGTGTGAAGTTTCTGAATAATATAAATATTGATATGTGGTTACAGCTATGAATAACTGACCCGTTAATTGATGAGCAGTCTACTGGAAATAAATACGCATGAAAAGTTGTTAGATTCTTCTGTTTAAACGTAGCCATCCACAAATAATTTGTTCTATATTTTGTTATTCCCTTTTGGCAGCACACTCACCACACCCCTCCCAATAACAATACAGATAGAAGGAGATCGTTCTGAAGTTCAAAGAAGGTTAAATAGAGCTCGCAGCAAAAGAATAAAACATTGGTGTGACTTGATGAAGAATTTCTGTGAGTTTTCTTGGAGCTGTTGTCTTTTCAGTGAATAGAAAAGTCACTTGCTTATTCAGTTATTCCTAATATGATAGTTTGCATAATTTATTTCCTCTGATTATGTTAATCATTACCATTATAATGAATGTTACCATCTGTGAGGGGTTAGTATTCATCTGCAACTTGTAAAAATTCATAATAAATCCAGAGATTGATTTTTGTTTCAATTTTCCCAAGTTGTGGAGCATCAGTGGCTTAAACCTAAGAATGATATGGAATGTCTTTCAAGATGAATATATATATATACTAGACCAAGTGCAGACCCGTTGGGTCTGTTCCCGCAATGTGCGGCTGCAAGGGGAGGGGGCGGCCTGACGTCATCGCGGTTCGCCACGCGCTAGGCGTACGCCGTCGAGCCGCTGCGTACGCCCTCAATGCGCCTGCGGGCCGACAGCCCGTTGACGGGCGGGATTTTTGGACAGTGCAAGCCAGCGAGGACGGCGAAAAGCAGCGGGGGGAGCAGGCGATTTGTTTGGCTTCGGCCAGCGTGACAGAGCCAGGCCGGGGGGGGAGTGGAGGAAGTAAAATCGTTGGCGAAATGGGAAAAATGTTGGTAGCTAGCGAAATGGGAAAAATGTTGGTGTTTTTGGAGGAGAGCCGGGCGGCAGCAGCCGTTATGGTCGTTGGCCAGCAGGAGGTGAAAAAAATGAGTGAGTGGGGGGGGGGGAGGATTTTATTAAACATGTGTACTGAAAAATGACTACATTTAATGAGGAGTGGATGAGCGAATGTAAAAGTGAAATCGCTAGCGACATGGTAAAAATCTCGGCGTTTTAGCATGTGGTTTTGGCGTAGTAACGAATCAAATGCCAAAATATCACACACACACACACACACACACACACACACACACACACACACACACACACACACACACACACACACACACACACACACACACACACACACACACACACACACACACACACACAGTTTTAATAGTATATAGATAAATATATGTTTTAAAACACTCAAGACATCACACAGTGCATGTAGGGAAAAAAGATTCAAAGTTGATTAAATAAACCTTTGGTAACTGTGCCATTGTTCTGCCTCTTACAAAAGTTGGGTACAGTTTGAATGTTTCCTAAAATGAGCAATGATAGGCTTTGAGATTCACTCACTTTATAGTTTCCCAGCTTTATAGAACAGATTGGAGAGTAATGGTGAGCTCTTTGGAAAGTGCGATTTATATGTAACATTTATATCTTATTAACACCATAATTCATTATCTGGAATGCAAGAGGAAGAAGTGATGAGAACAGGAACTATCCTATTCTGTGTAATTAGCCTGAAAGTATCTGATCCATCATGTTCATTATGAGTTTGATGAAGGTCCCAACCCAAAACATCATCTGTCCATTCTCTCCTCAGATTGCTGCCTAATCCACTGAGTTCCTCCCACACTTTTCTCAAGGTTCCATCATCTGCAGTTCCACGTATATCTCTGTAAGATGTGAAAGTGGGATAACATGGAACTATGTTTGGGTCGGCATAGTGGGGCATTGGTAGAGTTGCTACCTTACAGCATTAGGGACCCAGGTTCAATCCTGACTATGGGTGCTATCTGTACAGAGTTTGTACGTTCTCCCCGTGACCTGCGTCAGTTTCCTCCCACACTCCAAAGATTTGCAGGTATGCAGGCTCCTTGCCTTCGGTAAAATTGTAAATCGTCCCTAGTGTTTAGGATCGTGCTAGTGCACAGGGTGGTCGCTGGTCAGCGCGGGAAGGGTGGGCTGAAGTGCCTGTATCCTCGCTGTACATCTAAATTATACTAGTGCACTGGTGGCTTGGACTCGATGGGCCGAAGAGCCTGTTTCCATGCTGCATCTCTAAACAAGCTTGAACTATGAATTAAATGATGGAAAGCAATGGGAAAAGTTAAGCCCAGGAATTTCCTTGGGGTTGTTCTCCTTGGAACGTTGACGATGACTTTTGTATTCTGCCACCTTTCTGGCAAAAATAGGGCTGGGAATTATGGACTGGCTTTGAGGAGGTGCCAGAGGAGAACACAGACATCTTGCTTTTCTTCATTATCCTTCTGCCATCCCTCGTCTTTCAAAAACAAACCAGGCCGTGGAACCATATTTCCAGCAGGCATTCTGTTAACTTCAAATATTAGAGAATTGCAACTGCAGTATTCAAACTGGGAGAAAAAACGTACAGCTGCAATTTGGCATTAATTTCCTTATCATTGATTCAATAGATGAAGAGCTTTCACTGCTGTCCTGACACACAAAAGTACAGATGAATAGAAATATGCAGCTGTCTGCACTCATTCAAATAACAAGGCTGCTATGAAGTAGAGAGTGGCATATTTTGTATTATTGCTCTGAGAACAATTATAATTTATTTAGTTTTGTGCTTGCTGGTAAATTAATTACAGCACTGCCAATTTTATTTTAAGACAATGTTTTTTTTTACATAACAAAAGAGAATCTCCGATGGGAATCACAAATACAAGGGTCTGAATAATAAAAATATGAATTGTTCTGTTAAGTGGCTGTGCTTAGTGGATGCTCTGAAAGTTACTTTGGGCAATAATAACTTTATATGATTTTAAAGAGGGATTTGAGCACATTATGAAATGACATCAATGTCTGTTTAGATTGGAGAGAGTGCGGAAAACATCTTAATGATAAAAATGAATGGGCTTGAATCAACATTGTGTGACTGGTGGTGGAACATTGTAGCGTAGGTTTCAAAGGTCTTTTATTGTCATGTGTCATGTTTTATTGTTAATGTACAGTGATATTTGTATGACCATTTGTATGGGCAATTGATGGTCAGCGCGGTCTCGGTGGGCTGAGGGGCCTGATGCCACACTGTATCTCCAAAACTCAAACTAAGTTTCTTCCCACAAATGATGGGCTGGCTGGCAGGTTAATTGCTGCCTCTAATGTATCCCTCGTTTTGATGGGGTGGTAGAAGATTTAGGATTGGGACTGGTGGGCAGGTGAGATAATATAGGTCACATACAAAGGTACTGCATGATATTCCATCTCTGATTTTTAAAAACAAACCTATTAGTGCTTCTGTGGTCATCTGACAAGTCATGGGACACCACCAGGGGCGCTGGGCCGATGGCTGCCCTGCCGACAGTCTGTTCGTTTTTTCATTCTTTTTGTTATTTTTTAGTGTGTTAAATGTTTGTTTTAATGTTCTATAATCTTGCCAGAGATGTGATTAATTTTCGGATCCCATTCTCCGAGCGCTCTGCGGCCTTCCATCGATGGAGCTGGAAGTCTCCTCGGACTGACTTTGAGCCCTATCGCGGGGTGCGAACTTAACATCGGAGCTGATCCCTTGCGTGCGAGCGCTCCCACCGCGGCCACCGTGGATTTTGCCATCAAGCTCGCAGTCGGGAGCTCCAACGTGAGGTGATGTGAGGTTTGATCGCCTGGCGCGAGGGTGCTGATCGCCTCGACGCGGAGGGCCCGAACGCCGCCAGCTACAGGAGTTAAGATCATCCCGTCAACGGGGGCTCGAGAATCACGACCGAGGAAGAACTAAGGGACTAAGGGAAATCAAAATAGGACGTACATGGTAAATGGTAGGGAATTGAAGAATACAGTTGAACAGAGGGATCTGGGTATAACTGTGCATAGTTCCTTGAAGGTGGAATCTCATATAGACAGGGTGGTAAAGAAAGCTTTTGGTATGCTAGCCTTTATAAATCAGAGCATTGAGTATAGAAGCTGTGATGTAATGTTAAAATTGTACAAGGCATTGGTGAGACCAAAACTGGAGTATGGTGTACAATTTTGGTCGCCCAATTATAGGAAGGATGTCAACAAAATAGAGAGAGTACAGAGGAGATTTACTAGAATGTTGCCTGGGTTTCAACAACTAAGTTACAGAGATTGGTTGAATAAGTTAGGTCTTTATTCTCTGGAGCGCAGAAGGGTAAGGGGGGACTTGATAGAGGTCTTTAAAATGATGAGAGGGATAGACAGAGTTGATGTGGACAAGTTTTTCCCTTTGAGAATAGGGAAGATTCAAAGAAGAGGACATGACTTCAGAATTAAGGGACAGAAGTTTAGGGGTAACATGAGGGGGAACTTCTTTACTCAGAGAGTGGTAGTGGTGTGGAATGAACTTCCAGTGGAAGTGGTGGAGGCAGGTTCGTTGGTATGATTTAAAAATAAATTGGATAGGCATATGGATGAGAAGGGAATGAAGGGTTATGGTATGAGTGCAGGCAGGTGGGACTAAGGGAAAAAAAGTTGTTCGGCACGGACTTGTAGGGCCGAGATGTCCTGTTTCCGTGCTGTAATTGTTATATGGTTATATGGTTATATGGAAGGACTTGAACTTTATTTCGCCTTCCATCACAGTGAGGAATGAGTAGGAGTCACTGTAGTGGATGTTCATGTTAAAATGTGTTTTTGAGTGATCTGTTGCTTTTAATTGTATGACTGACTTGGCCAATGAAATTCTTCGTATGTTGCAAAACATACTTGGCGAATAAAGTGTGATTCTGATTCTGATTCTGATTTTACAGGACACGCACAGGTAAATGTAATTATTTTTGGGTTCACACAAATATTTTACATTTACACACACGTACGGAGATGAGGAGGAGTTTCTTTAGTCGGGGGGTGGTGAAACTGTGGAATTCTTTGCTACAGAAGGTTGAGAAGGCTAAGTTAGTGGATATATTTAAGGCTGAGATAGATAGATTCTTGATTAACAATAGTGTCAGAGGTTTGGGGGAGAAGGTGGTTAGGAGGGAGAGATAGATCAGCCATGGTGGAGTAGACTTGATGGGCTGAATGGCCTAATTCTGCTCCTATCACTTATGATCTTATGATACCTTTAATGTATCATAAGATCTTAAGTGATAGGAGCAGAAATAGGCCATGCACAAACTGCGTACAGACAGCACTCGAGGTCAGGATGTCTATGGCCCTTTAAGGCAGCAACTCTACTGCTGCACCACTGCTGCCCACTGTCTACCAAGTGTTTCCACCCAATCATTTTAAGCATAAGACACTTTATAAAACAGTTAATAGATGCATAAATTACCTTGTGGAAAAGCCTGAGGCTTTACTCTCTAAATCGGCAGTATAATCCTCCAGAAAGCTACCATGCAATGCTCCTGACATCCAGTGACAATGTGGTCTCAGTGCCTGGGGATCAATGAAAACGGTGAATATTCCGCAAACTAGGACAAACTGAGTTGAATTTATGCCACAGGGACCTGCATAAACATGACAGGTGCTGCACTTTTAAAATGAATCACTCATTGAAAGTAGGCATGCAGGTGCAGCAGGCAGTGAAGAAAGCGAATGGTATGTTAGCATTCATAGCAAAAGGATTTGAGTAAAGGATTTGAGTATAGGAGCAGGGAGGTTCTACTGCAGTTGTACAGGGTCTTGGTGAGACCACACCTGCAGTATTGCGTACAGTTTTGGTCTCCAAATCTGAGGAAGGACATTATTGCCATAGAGGGAGTGCAGAGAAGGTTCACCAGACTGATTCCTGGGATGTCAGGACTTATGAAGAAAGACTGGATAGACTTGGTTTATACTCTCTAGAATTTAGAAGATTGAGAGAGGATCTTATAGAAACTTACAAAATTCTTAAGGGGTTGGACAGGCTAGATGCAGGAAGATTGTTCCCGATGTTGGGGAAGTCCAGGACAAGGGGTCACAGCTTAAGGAATTGGGGGGAAATCCTTTAAAACCGAGATGAGAAAAACTTTTTTTCACACAGAGAGTGGTGAATCTCTGGAACTCTCTGCCACAGAGGGTAGTTGAGGCCAGTTCATTGGCTATATTTAAGAGGGCGTTAGATGTGGCCCTTGTGGCTAAGGGGATCAGAGGGTATGGAGAGAAGGCAGGTACGGGATACTGAGTTGGATGATCAGCCATGATCATATTGAATGGCGGTGCAGGCTCGAAGGGCCGAATGGCCTACTCCTGCACCTATTTTCTATGTTTCTATGTTTCATGCTTCAACAATACAGATTCTGCATGGTCACGTACTTATTTTAAAAAGTCTAAAATCAAATTATTACTTCCTCTATTCAATGCCTGACTGGTGCATCTGTTGTAGGGTCACAAGATAAACAGGCAGTCGTTTTTATTGTGATGAGACACAATAGCGTAAGGCGCAAGGCAGCAGAGAGATAGGTTTCACAGCTACAACAGCCCTGGAAATGACAGTGCTCAGCTATTCATGAATCGCACTCTTGAAGCAGTCTTTTCAGTGGAAAGTGATTTTGGTTTTCACTTTCGTGATGGACTGGTCGTGAGTGATGAATGTTATCATTGATTTCACAGCGAGCTTTACACATACGACTGGCAAAACACTCAAACAGAAGCCAAACAAAGTCTAACACTTTTGTTCAGTTCCCTTTTAATCACATAATGCCTGCGATTGAGAGGCAATTTTAGGAGGTCATACATTTTAGGAAGAAAGCCAAACAAAACTGGCATTTGAAAAAAAATGTTTATTAAATAAGAAAGATAGACACAAAGTGCTTGAGTATCTCAGCAGGTCCGAAAGCATCTCTGGAGAAAAAGGTGTGACATTTTGGGTTGGGACCCTTCTTCAGTCTGAAGGAGGATCCTGACCCTGAAACGTCACCCATCCTTTTTTCTCCAGAGATGCTGCCTGATCCGTTGAGTTACTCCAGCACATTGTGTCTATCTTTGATATGAACCAGCTTCTGCAGTTCTTTGTTTCTACATTATTAAATGTCTTCAGTGTTAAACAAAAGCCCGCAGACACAAATTGCCAGTCCAAAAGTTCCTCATGTCTCTCCTCTTTTCAAACATTGATAGTCTTTTTTATAATCTATTGCTTCCTTTTTGACCCTTCCATGTTATGTTTCTGCTCTTTCAATGCCTCTACATGAAGAGAAAGCAGGAAGAAGAAAGCAAGAACAATTACGCAGTCATTATTACAGTTTTGATAACGTGAAGTCAATTAACCTTGAGGCCAAGTCTGTGGTTGCTGTGTTCCCCCAGGAGCCATTTTGTGAACGTGTTGGAACTCCAGAGCAAGATTTTACAAAGGAATCCATCCTGTGTTACAACAATTCATTTATATTAGGTTTCATTTTTCTTAAGATCTATAATTACAAGTCCAGGACCGAAAAAAATTGCAGGCAGAGTTGACAATGTAGTTAACATGGTGCAAAGAAAGACATTGGGCAGGAGAGACCTACCTCTGGGTTAGACACCCCTTGCTTATTTGTAGATTAAGTTATTCAACTAACGATAATAATACATTTTGTGCCATGTTTAATTTAGTTTAGTTTAGAGATCCAGTGTGGAAACAGACCCTTTGGTCCATTGAGTTCATGCCAACCATCAATCCACCGCTCACACCAGTTCTATGTTATCCCTTCTTCACCCTTATTCGCCCTCCCGCTCTCTCAGGTCAGATGATCAGCTGCTCCTGATTGAGCCAAAGACTAAGCGGAAGCTCAGAGGGGACCGTGCCTTTGCTGTGTCGGCTCCGAGATTGTGGAATGAATTGCCTCTGCACGTTAAACAGGCCCCTTCTCTAGCTGTTTTTAAGTCACTCCTGAAGACATATCTATTCTCCGTGGCCTTTGTAGACCAGTGAGGTGTTGAATTGTTTATTAACTTTATTTGCTTGGTTTTGCTGCGTTGTTCGTACTCGTGTTTTATGTTTTTTTAATTTATTGTTTGGATTTTTGTATGTAATTTATGCGCCTCGTATATGTTCTGTTGTTCTGCTGTTTTATGATGTCTTGCTTGTTTTCTTTTTTCTGTACAGCACTTTGGTCAGCTTTGGTTGTTTTTAAGGTGCTTAACAAATAAAGTTATTATTATTATTATTATTATTATTATTATCCCATTTCTCATTCACTCCCTACACACTGAATGATCAGAGATAATTTAGATTTAGGTCTAAACCTAAGTTAATTTTAAGTTGTAATTATTAGGAAACTGTGCAATGTGTTAGCTGGTGAGAAGAACAGGCATTAGCTTAGGATAGCGTAAACAGGATGGTAAAACAGTCAGAAACATGCCAAGGTACACAAAATTGCTGGAGAAACTCAGCGGGTGCAGCAGCATCTATGGAACGAAGGAAATAGGCAACGTTTCGGGCCGAAACCCTTCTTCAGACTGATGCTCATACCTTCGATTTTCCAGCATCTGCAGTTCCTTCTTGAACTCAGAAACATGCCAAAGGAGTTTGTTGGAGAGAAATATGAGCGGATGCCTTTTGTGGAATCTAGGATGTAAAAATTGAATACCATGAATGAACAATTTTATTAAGTAGAGACAAATCATTAATGCTATCATAGAAATTCAATAAGATGCTGAGAGGTGCAAATGGAATATTAGATTTATAAATATAATCATAGAATGATAAAGCAAACAAGCTCATGCTAGCATATGCATTTTTAATATAATCCTCTAAGGTCCTTGTCAGTAATTACATGTCCATCTCACTTTTAAAATTATTTATAGAATCTGGTTCCATTGCAAATAGGATGCTCCAGCTCTTGGGAATTTCTGGCGTGAAGGAAGCACATAACATCTCCATTCCTCACCTACAAATGGAATAAAAATGAACTGTGGATGCTGGTTTATACCAAGGATAGACACAAAATGCTGGTGTAACTCAGCAGGTTAGGCAGCATCTCTGGATAAAACGGATAGATGATGTTTTAGGTCACGACACCTCTCCAGTCGTGATCCATTTGCTCTTCAGATTGAATGATGCAGATTTACAGACTATAATTTAGAATTGGAGTGGTTGAGCCAGACAGCTGTGTCAAGTGTGATATTCTGCCTACTCGTACTTTCCTCCTTCATATTTACAGATCAAGCATTGGGTTATGTTATTGACTCTCTCACAATAGCAAATAACGTTTGTGTTTATTTTTCTCACTCTGCAAATGGCTCTGTTAAATGTTTTAATTGTCATGCAACCAAGGAAAAACAATTCATCTGAATTCTTGACTCTTTCTTTCTCTACAGACGATGCCTGACCTGTTAAATACTTCCAGGATTTATATATTGATATATCAGCAATGCTACATGGGAACTGAAAGCAGGGATAGGATATTCAGCCCTTTGGTCCTGCTCCTGCTTTTAACGACAGCTGCATTTCTCCTCCTGAAGGGCGGCATGAGCTACTGCTTTACAGCGCTAGAGATCTGGGTTCAATCCTGACTACGGGTACTTGTCTATACGGAGTTTGTCCGTTCTCCCCGTGACCTGCGTGAGTTTTCTCCGTGTTCCTCCCACACTCCAAAGACATACAGGTTTCTAGGTTAATTGGCTTGGAATAAATGTAAATTGTCCCTAGTGCATAGGATAGTGTGAGTGTACGGGGATCACTGATCGGTGTGGAACTGTTGGCCAAAGTTCGGTTTCCGCACTGTATCTCTAAACTAAACTGACCATTAAACAAACAATGATCCAATGAAGGATGATTTTACAGAGGTGTACAAAATCATTGGAAGCATAGAGAAGACAAATGTTGCAATCTCTTTCCAAAAGTGGAGGAGTCCAGAACATAGAAACATAGAAAATAGGTGCAGATGTAGGCCATTCGGCCCTTCGAGCCTGCACTGCCATTCAATATGATCATGGCTGATCATCCAACTCAGTATCCTGTTCCTACCTTCTCTCCATACCCCCTGATCCCTTTAGCCACAAGGGCCACATCTAACTCCCTCTTAAATATAGTCAATGAACTGGCCTCAACTACCCTCTGCGGGAGAGAATTCCAGAGATTCACCACTCTCTGTGTGAAAAAAGTTTTCCCCATCTCGGTCCTAAAAGATTTCCCCCTTATCCTTAAACTATGACCCCTAGTTCTGGAACGAGAGGGCATAGATTTAAGGCCAGCGAGGAAGGATTTAAAAGAGACCTCTGGGGCAATTTCTCCATGCGGAAGATGGGGTGAATATGGAACGAGTTGCCAGAGGAAGCTATTGAGGTGGCTCTAATGGCGACATTTGAATGCGTCCGTGGATAGGCTGATGCAGGACAAAAATAGGCAAATGGATGTGCCAAGTTGACATGGCTGAAGTAGGAAATGAAAAGTCAAGTATTTTGACAGGTCTTGGTGCTGGGAGAGAAAAAGACAGAAATGCTGGGGCCACAAAAACAGTAAAACAGTGGGACACTGCCTTGTATTTGGCTTGGGTATTGTTGTGAGATAAATGAAACTTTCACTACTCGTAATTAGCTTAACTTTATTTTAGCTTCAAGCAACTTATTTCTGCAATACACAACCTCAGAAACGTCTGGCAAACATGGCTGATCCCGCAGGCTTTTCCCGCCCGAAATACTTCGCACATGCGCACACTCCGGAAATGTCCTGCGCATGCGCACACACTCGAAAAGCTCCGCACATGCGCACATGCGCCCACTTCAGGTAGCTTCCAACCTAACACTATGAACATTGAATTATCCAATTTTAGATAACATCCCATCGTGGTGGCTCCCAAGGGCCGCGCCATCATACTGTCGAACCCCTTGGCCCGGGACTGGTTCAGTCCGGAGGCGGTCCTTAGCCAGAGGGTTTAAAGGCAGGGGTTTGGGTGCCATCTCTCTCTCGTTTGGACCTCCCTACAACCGGGAGGAACATAATTAAAGGTGCCTCTCAAAACACTGGACTTCGTGCTTCCTTTTGAGACCCACGCACCACACCATCCCATTTTTTCCCCCCATGTCATGCCTCCATTAATCTCTAACCTTTATCTACTTGTCTACCCTACCTATTTTCCAGCTTTCTTTACCTCCACTACATTCAGTCTGAAGAAATTTCCAGCCCAAAATGTTACCTATCCATTCACTTCAAAGTTGTTTCCAGACCAGCTGAGTTACTGAAGCACTGAAGTTAATATGGTCACGTGATCAACTTCCGAACTTCAAGATAACTTCATGGCTATGTCATGTGACCTTGAGAGAATTGTGCAGAGACAATAAGGTATCTGGGAACAAGCATTTTACAAAAGGATCAAATGATAAGGAGGAAAAAATGATCAGGCAACTTAATATACAACTCTCTAGACTGATATAGCAGATATGTTTTGTTTATTCAGCGCTTGGATAAATGGCTGAATGCCTGAAACAATAAACCAGAGTTGTGTAGAGTCTTAGGTCAGAACAAAGATTTTTCTATAAAATATTGAAGGAAAAATCATATTTAAAAAAAAAAAAGAGCTCTCAGCAGCAACAACCCGGGAACAAATTTCATAAGAAGGAGGCATATGAGTTCAAAGTAACAGGATCCGTCCGAGTCAGCATGGATTTATGAAGGGGTAATCATACTTGACTAGTCTTCAGGAATGTTTTGAGGATGTAACTAGGAAAATGGACAAGGGAGAGCCAGTGGATGTAGTGTACCTGGACTTTCAGAAAGCCTTTTTAAGATCCCACATAGGAGATTAATTGGAGCACATGGTATTGGAGGTAAGGTACTGACATGTTGGAATGTAATGTTAAAATTGTACAAGGCATTGGTGAGGCCAATTCTGGAGTATGGTGTACAATTTTGGTCGCCTAATTATAGGAAGGATGTCAACAAAATAGAGAGAGTACAGAGGAGATTTACTAGAATGTTGCCTGGGTTTCAGCAACTAAATTACAGAGAAAGGTTGAACAAGTTAGGGCTTTATTCTTTGGAGCGCAGAAGGTTAAGGGGGGACTTGATAGAGGTTTTTAAAATGATGAGAGGGATAGACAGAGTTGACGTGGAAAAGCTTTTCCCACTGAGAGTAGGGAAGATTCAAACAAGGGGACATGACATGAGAATTAAGGGACTGAATCTTAGGGGTAACATGAGGGGGAACTTCTTTACTCAGAGAGTGGTAGCTGTGTGGAATGAGCTTCCAGTGAAGGTGGTGGAGGCAGGTTCGTTTTTATCATTTAAAAATAAATTGGATAGTTATATGGATGGGAAGGGAATGGAGGGTTATGGTCTGAGCGCAGGTATATGGGACTAGGGGAGATTATGTGTTCAGCACGGACTAGAAGGGTCGAGATGGCCTGTTTCCGTGCTGTAATTGTTATATGTTATATTATATGTTATGGTTAGAAAATTGGTTGGCAGACAGGAAAAAAAGAGTAGGGATTAACAGGTCCATTTCAGAATGGTAGGCAGTGACTAGTGGGATACCACACAGCTCTGTGCTGGGACCGCAGCTATTTACAATATACGTAGTGATTTAGATCAATCAATCAATCAACCTTTATTGTCATCTTGCAAAGCAACAGTTGTACAGTGCAAAATGAGAAGATGTTTCCCAGGGAATCGCACATGAAACTTAAAACATTTAAAACATTTCACACATAATAACAGTAAAAACAATCCAGTCCCTGATCAAACAGTGTAAATAGTTAAAAGCAGGTAAAACAACAACATTAAAATACAGTAAAAACAGTAATTACAATGTCCAGGGCAGCTGATTTGAGTGGCCAGTGCCAGAGTTATTAAAATGTCAGTGCAAAGCCGCAGAATCCGGTGACTGTGAGTACAGAGTGACTGTTTAGCAGCCTCACAGCCTGTGGCAGGAAGTTGTTTAGCAGTCTGGTAGTCCGGGCTTTGATGCTGCGATATCTCTTGCCTGATGGCAGGAGATCCAGGTGTATGTGGAGGGGGTGCAGTTTGTCCTTAGCAATTCTCGGAGCTTTTTTCAGACAGCGGCTCTGGAACAGTTCTTGTACCGAGGGTAGGGAGATGCCAATGATCCTCTCTGCTCCCCTCACTACCCTCTGCAGAGCCTTCCTGTCCGAGCAGTTGCAGGTGCAGTACCACGTATTGATGCAGTACATGAGTACAGACTCCACCGTGCCCCTGTAGAAAGTCCTGAGGATGTTGGTGGGGTGTGAGGCCTGTTTGAGTTTCCTCAGGAAGTGCAGTCGCTGATGGGCCCGTTTGATGGTCCCAGTGGTGTTCCTGGACCAGGTGAGGCTGTCTGTAATTTGTACACCGAGGAACTTTATGCTCTCCACTCTCTCCACTGCAGTGCCACTGATGTTGAGGGGTGTATGCTTTGGCTGCGCCCTCCTGAAGTCGACAACCATCTCCTTTGTTTTGTTGACATTTAATGCTAGATTGTTGTTGCCGCACCAGTCCACTGGTTGTTCTACTTCCTCCCTGTACATTGTTTCGTCATCTCTGCTGATGAGTCCCACCACTGTTGTGTCATCCGCGAATTTGATGATCTTATTGTCCCTGAATCTGGCAGCACAGTCATGTGTGAGCAGTGTGAACAACAGCGGGCTGAGCACACAGCCTTGAGGGGAGCCGGTGCTCAGCGTGATCGAGCCTGAAGTGTTCTTGCCAACACGGACTGACTGCGGTCTCTCTGTCAGAAAGTCCAAGATCCAGTGACACAGGGTGGTGTTGAGGCCCAGCAGGGTTAGTTTCTCCACAAGTCTCTGTGGGATGATGGTGTTAAACGCTGAGCTGAAGTCAATGTACAGGATTCTGGCGTAGGTGTTTTTGTTTTCCAGATGCGTGAGTACTGTGTGCAGCGTGGTGGAGATGGCATCCTCTGTAGAACGGTTGGGGCGATAGGCAAACTGGAGGGGGTCTAACGATGAGGGGAGGCTGGCAGTAATGTGGGGTTTCACCAGGCGTTCAAAACACTTCTTTACTATAGGGGTCAGGGCGATATGATTATAGCGGTAATGATTATATGATTATAGCGGTAGTCATTTAGGCAGGCCACAACTGGTTTCTTCGCTATGGGGATTATTGTGGAAGTTTTGAGGCATATGGGGACAATGGCTTGACTAAGGGAGATGTTGAAGATGTCTGTTAGCACATCTGCTAACTCCTCAGCACATTCCTTGAGCACACGTCCTGGGATGTTGTCGGGTCCGACTGCTTTCCACGGGTTGACCTTAGACAGGATTCTCCGTGTGTCCATTGTGTCTATGGTCAGGACTGGCTGGTCGGTTTGTAAGCAGGGGCTGGCTCTCCCCTTGGGTGTGGTGTTTGCTGCATCAAAACGTGCAAAGAAGTTGTTTGGTTCATCTGGGAGAGAAGTGTCCGTGTCGGTTACCTGCTGCCTTGCCTTGTACCCCGTCAATGTTTCGATTCCCTTCCACATCCTCCTGGTGTCTCCTGTGTAACACAGGTGTCCCTGGATTTTCCCCGCGTAGGCACGTTTCGCTGCCCTGATTCCTTTTTCCAGTGCAGTCCTGGTGGATCGGAGAGCGGCTGTGTTACCGGCTCTGTAGGCTGCATCACGAGCCCTCAGCAGCGAGCGCACCTCTGCTGTCATCCATGGCTTTTGGTTTCCACGTGCAGTGAAGGTTTTAATGACAGTGACATCCTCAGTGCACTTGGCAATGTAGCTGGTTACAGTCTCTGCGTACTCCTCGATGTTGATGAGGTCATCATAGGATGCTGCTGTCCTGAACACATCCCAGTCAGTGTGCAGGAAACAATCCTGCAGTGCTGAGGCTGCTCCCTCTGGCCAGACCCTGGTGTGTTTTCTCTCCGCTCTGACTTGTTTTTGCAGAGGTCTGTAGGCTGGTGTTAAAAACACTGAAATGTGGTCCGAGTGGCCCAGGTGAGGGCGGGGGGCTGCCTTGTAAACCTCTGGGGTGTCGGTGTAAACCAAGTCCAAGATGTTCTCTCCCCTGGTCTCTAAATCCACATATTGCTTGAATTTTGGGAGTCTTAAGGCTGGTGTGATTAAAATCCCCGGCCACCACAATAAAGCTGTCAGGATATTTGGTCTGGAACTCACTGACGGCGTCATGCAGGGCTCCCAGTTCTTCGTTGGCCTGGGATGAAGGGATTAAAAGTAACATTAGCAAATTTGCAGATGACACAAAGCTAGGTGGCAGTGTGAACTGTGAGGAGGATGCTATGAGGATGCAGGGTAGTTGGATGAGTGGGCAGATGCATGGCAGATGCAGTTTAATGTGGATAAATGTGAGGTTATCCACTTTGGTGGCAAGAACAGGAAGTCAGATTATTATCTGCATGGTGTCATTAGGAAAAGGGGAAGTACAACGTGATCTGGTGTCCTTGTTCATCAGACACTGAAAGTAAGCATGCAGGTACAGCAGGCAGTGAATAAAGTGAATGGCATGTTGGCCATCATAACAAAAGGAGTTGAGTATAGAAGCAAAGAGGTCCTTCTACAGTCCCACGGGGCCCTAGTGAGACTACACCTGGAGTGTTGTGTGTCCATTTTGGTCTCCAAATTTGAGGAAGGACATTCTTGCTATTGAGGGAGTGCAGCGGTGGTTCATAAGGATAATTCCCGGGATGGCGGGACTGTCATATGTTGATAGAATGGAGCGGCTGGGCTTGTATATTCTGGAATTTCGAAGAATGAGAGGGGAACTTATTGAAACATATAAGATTATTGAAGGATTGGACACGCTAGAGGCAGGAAACATGTTCCCGAGTTGGCTCGATGGGCTGAATGGCCTACTTTTGCAACTATTGTCTATTGTTTATTGTTAGACTACCCCACTGCAAGCAGAGTGAACCTGGTTAATTAATTCATGCGGATGGTATTTGAGTCATAAGGTCATAAGGAATAGGAGTAGAATTAGGCCATTTGGCCCATTCAATCATGGTTGATCTATCTCTCCCTCTTAAGCCCATTCTCCTGCCTTCTTCCCATAAACTCTGACACCCATACAAATCAAAAATCTATCTATCTCTGCCTTAAAAATGTCCATTGACTTGGGCCTCCACAGCCTTCTGAGTCCAAGGTGTTAGTCTTGGTCATTTTGTGTAAGGCTGTGAACTGGAAGAGTAGATCAAAGGTGAAGTTATTGCAAGTCAGTGGTTTGTATGCACGCTCTCGTAAATCGAGTGCTAAACATTAAGTTGTACTATACCTTGGTTTAGAGTCCTTTATTCAACACATCTGTTGATGCCCTATAGGGGTAATGGAGTCAACATGGATAAGTTTGGCCAAAGGGCCTGCTCCTATACTGCTCCTATGCTGTGACTCTATGAAGAATCTTTAGCCACTAATATTCACTTTGTTTCTCATTTCACACATAATGCCAGAGCCCCTGACTGTTTTCAGAATGTTCTCAATTCAGTTTAGTTTATCGTCACGTGTGCTGAGGTGCAGTGAAAAGTTTTTGTTGCGTGCTATCCAGTCAGCGGAAAGACAATACGTGATTACAATCGAGCCATTATTCCACTTTCTCACTCCTTTTAACATAGAAACATAGAAACATAGAAATTAGGTGCAGGAGTAGGCCATTCGGCCCTTCGAGCCTGCACCGCCATTCAATATGATCATGGCTGATCATCCAACTAAGTATCCCGTACCTGCCTTCTCTCCATACCCTCTGATCCCCTTAGCCACAAGGGCCACATCTAACTCCCTCTTAAATATAGCCAATGAACTGGCCTCAACTACCCTCTGTGGCAGAGAGTTCCAGAGATTCACCACTCTGTGTGAAAAAAGTTCTTCTCATCTCGGTTTTAAAGGATTTCCCCCTTATCCTTAAGCTGTGACCCCTTGTCCTGGACTTCCCCAACATCGGGAACAATCTTCCTGCATCTAGCCTGTCCAACCACTTAAGAATTTTGTAAGTTTCTATAAGATCCCCTCTCAATCTCCTAAACTCTAGAGAGTATAAACCAAGTCTATCCAGTCTTTCTTCATAAGACAGTCCTGACATCCCAGGAATCAGTCTGGTGAACCGTCTCTGCACTCCCTCTATGGCAATAATGTCCTTCCTCAGATTTGGAGACCAAAACTGTATGCAATACTCCAGGTGTGGTCTCACCAAGACCCTGTACAACTGCAGTAGAACCTCCCTGCTCCTATACTCAAATCCTTTTGCTATGAAAGCTAACATACCATTCGCTTTCTTCACTGCAAGAAACAGATCTACATCTGATGATTCCAGCATGTGCCATTGTGTTTTTCAGGATTAAAGCATAATTATCAATTAGCCTTATAGATTCAATGAGGAGGAAAGCAGGAATGATCCTTCCCTCTCAAGATGGAGGGGCTACAAGTAATGGGAAATTGCTTGCAGCCTTTGCTACGTCCTTCAGAGCCACACATTAATTTGACAAATTGACCTAGATTACACCAAACAAAAAAATGCTGATGCTTTAAGTGAGAGGGGAATGTAGTTAGAACATGTGGACTGGCCAGGAGCTAATCATATTAGGAGAGCCTCATCAGATAAGGAAGCATTTGTGATTAGTTGAACCGGTGAGGATGGTGCAAATGGTGAACAGATGGCCCCAGATCACACTGAAGCACTGCGCTAAAGTGGGACGTCTCGTTCTTCTGTTGTACTCAAAGGAAGCAGAGGTTAATTTGATCACAGAGCCAAGTGAGAACACAGGCATCTGATAAGGGAAAACAAAACAGAGGAGGTTGTGTTTCGATGGTCTGGAGGTTTAAAGGGCCCCACGACTGCTGGGGGGGGGGGGGGGGAATAATACCACATGAAAGCAGTTTCTAATTGAAAATATATAGAAACACTGCACTGTAAATGGGTGCAAGATCACGTGCTTTACCCCGAGGATGAATTGTGAACACTGGTTCATTTTGCTGCAAATTAGAGCTTTAATAAATGAAATTGCTGGGAAATCCAACATTAATTGCCTGTCCCTAATCACCCTTGAAATGAGAGGTTTGTTAGGCCATTGCAGAGGGCCGTTAGAGGAACAATCACATTGACATGAGTTTATAGTTATCTATTTATTTATTTATTTATTTATTTTATTTATTCCGAACAAGTAAAGACATTAATAGTAACAAAATCGAAATTATCAAACAATTGGACATTACAATCAATATTTACAAGCAATGAAAAGAACAAAAAAGCAAATTTCCAATGTCCAACTCTGTGTCTGTACAAGCTCGAAAAGGAGTGAGAAGAAGAATAACTTATTAAATCTCACCCCTTTTCCCCAACACTTCTACCATATTTAAAAATCAATTAATTAATAATAATAATAATACTACCCCAGGCAATTTCCCATAATACCTACAGATATATATATACATACAACTATTATACACATACAAACTTCATATATGAAGTAACCAAACATAAGTAAACAATTGTAAAGCAATAGATAAACATTAACCCCCACTTGTCAACCATCCCCTCCATCCCGGTACCCCTTGAAAATTATTTTTTTATATATCATTTTAAAATGATTCATGTTTGTACATTGCTTTAATTCCTCGTTCAATTTGTTCCACACTCCCACTCCACAAACCGAAATACAAAAGGGTTTTCTAGTCGTACGGACTCTTTGTTTCTTAAAATTAAATATTTAAATAGTTATAGAAAAGGCTGGAAAAGAATAGCAGTTATCACTTTCTGAAGAATGTAGGGGAAGAGGACAAGATGTGGAACATGGAACAAACCAATATGGAGAAACAAAGAACCGCAGATGCTGGTTTATACTAAAGATAGACACAAAGTGTGGGAGTAACTCAGCAGGTCAGGCAGCATCTCTGGAGAAAAAGGATGGATGATGTTTCGGGTCAGGTAGCAGCCTTCAGGAACAGGCTCCATGGCCAATGTCAACACTAGCCACAATTAAATCCTATTTATCCGCACACGGTCCATTTCCCTCTGTTCATGTGTCTGGCTAAATGCCTCTTAAACATTGCTTTTGTATCCGTTTCTATCATGTGTTTCCTGTAGGGACCGACTACTTGGTGTGTAGATAATCTTCCCTCATTCATCCTCCTCCCAACCTTAACCTGCAGATCCAGTATTTGATATGTCAACCTTGGGATAACGACTCCGACTACCTACCCTACCTATACCTCTCATAATTTCTAATATATTTCCATCAGGCCGCCAACTTCTGACTCTCCAAAGATAACAATTGAAGTTAGTCCAACCTCTCCTTTTAGATAAACAGTCCAATCCAGGCAACATCCGAGCGAAACTCTTCTGTATTGTTTCCAAAGCCTCCACATCGTTTTTATAATGTGGTGACCGGAACTGCATATATTACTCCAAATGTGGCCTAACCAAAGTTTTATGCAGCTGTAACATGATGTCCTCATGTTATAGTCGATGCCCTGACAATGATCCCTCCTAATCGCATTCTCCTGACTTCTCCCCATAACTCCTGACACACGTACTAATCAAGAATCTATCGATCTCCACCTTAAAAATATCCACTGAACTGGCCTCCACAACCCTCTGTGGCAGTGAATTCCACAGATTCGCCACCTGCCAACATGGTCCTGTCATACTTTCCTCCTGCAATTTACCAGCCAAAATGCATCACGTCAAAATTGTTCAGATAAAAATCCACCTGCCCTTTCTATGTCCAGGATATGTTGGCCAGTGTGAGCAAGTTGCGCTGAAGGGCCTGTTTCTACACTGTGGCTCTGTGATTTGTTTGATTGTTCATTTGTTTTTGCATTTATATTTGGGGTTTGCAGCTTTCGTGATTTTTCTTGCTCGTGGTAAAAATGACAACTAAATCTATCAATTCAAAGAAACTTGCTACTTTCAGGATACATTTAACATCACATTTTATTATGAGGAGGAAAAAACAGCTGTATTAAAATATATCTATGTCCTAAATGGAAGGAAAGCTCAACTTGTGCTTAAAAAAACGATCAACACACAAACATGGCTAACGTATATAACTAGTTATTTATTTCCTCATCTTTAGACCATGCCATTTAGTTCTGAGTAAATCGTAAGTATCTGTATAACAGAGGTAGTATCCTGCTTATCTAGATGTCAGTTTTGCTTTGAATGCGTTTAAAAGGTGACAAATACCTTGGCAGGCTCAGTAAATTGCAAAGAACTGAAATTGTTGGCATTTCATGGTCTATAGATTACTTTTTGTTCTGCAACTTATTATCCGTAATTGATAGTTTAAAGCCTTATTTTCCAATTTAGGTCTCAATATGTTGTTTGTGCTAAGTTAAATTAGCATATTATCTTGATATATAAAGTTTCCAATTTAAGGAAGTCAATTATTTTGAAACTTTAAATGGCAGATGGCATAATATAGCTGAACACTGAATGCAATTAGAACTCAAAGGGGTTAGAAAATGGCACAAATTCGCAATTAAGTTATAAGCTTTCAAACTTTATCCATTTCAGATGGTTTCACAATCAGGTTTATTTCTGTTTCATTAAGTTCATTTTCATTAAGTTTAGAAGACAGGTTTGTTTATTTGTGCTAAACAATGTGGGAGAGACACTGAAGTCTCAATGTAATACTGAGTGAGTCGGGAACTTTGACAAAATAGGGTCAATCCTACATTGATCAGAAGAGCGGATAGACTTGTGGCAACTGTGATCTGTTTGGATGGCAGGGCAGAATTGAAGACTCCTATTGTCCTGTGTTTTTATGTTCTATTTTGGATCCTTTCAATGAGGTAACACCCATGTGCTGCAGAGATTTCTGGCATTTTGGGAGAAATTGGGATTCAGGATTGGGGAAAGGGGCCAGAAAGGGGAAGGAAATGGTAGAGAAACTAGAAATGGAATCACAGAGACAGTCAGCATGGAAACAGGCCCTTTGGTTAGGCTGACCTCTAAGTCAGTCCTATTTGAACAAGTTTGCCCCATATCTGGGCAATTGGCAAACAGAGATGATTTTGTGGGTGAGAATGTTGGTGAATATTGTGTGTCATAGGGCAGCCATTCCAAATTCTCCATGCACATTTGACTGCACACCATTGGAAATGTTAAATGATACTTTATTGTCACATGTACCTAGGTACTACAATGAAATGCTCTATATAATCTGGCAAAATCATAGAGCAGACCTCTCCTAGGCAGTGCCCAAGTGTCGCTACATTTCTGGTGCTAACAAAGTTATAACCATTCACCGAGCATTCTGCAACAACAGACTTTGTTTAAAGGTTTATTTACTGATGGAGGTTAAAGTAACTTGTTTTCAGGTTGGGACCCTTCCTCTGTACTGCATGTCTTGAGTTTAGTGATTTATACGATGTTGGCAAGACATTCATCCTAGAATATAGAATAGAATCCCTAAGTACTCCCCACTCATCAGACGGGTTAAACCAACTGTAAGGACAGTTAAAGTCTGGTCAGAGGAAGCGGACTTCACACTTCAGCAGTGTTTTGGAAACACTGACTGGAAGGCGTTTGCAGCCCAGGCCACCCTTGACTCTCACACGGACATTGATTCCTATACATCCTCTGTTCTGGACTTTATAAACTCCACCATCAATAGTGTCACCTCCCTCAAACAGGTGACCATATACCCGAATCAGAAGCCATGGATGAACAGCGAGGTCAGGCTACTGCTGAAAGCACGGGACACCGCTTTCAGGTCAGGCGATGCTCGAGCCTACAGTTCATCCAGGGCTAACCTGAAGAGGGGCATCAGGAAGGCCAAGCACTGCCATAAGCTCAGGATTGAGGAGCACTTCAACAACAACTCCGACCCCCGACGCATGTGGCAAGGCATCCAGGCCATCACGGACTACAGACCCTCCAACATCACCCCCACATCCAGCGACGCCTCCTTCCTTGAGGAGCTGAATGACTTCTATGGCCGCTTCGACAGGGACAATCTAGAGACAGCCATCAAGGCTGTGCTACCTGCCGATCACCAACCCCACACACTCACCCCCTACGACGTGTACGTGGCACTGAGTAGGACTAATGCACGTAAGGCTGCTGGCCCTGACGGCATCCCCGGGCGCGTGCTCAGTGCCTGTGCTGCGCAGCTGACAGACGTCTGGACTGACATCTTCAACCTGTCACTTGCCCAAGCAGTGTCCCCACTTGCCTTAAAGCCACCTCCATCGTGCCAGTGCCAAAACACTCCACTGCGGCAAGCCTCAACGACTTCCGCCCAGTTGCACTTACCCCCATCATCACCAAGTGCTTCGAGAGGCTGGTCCTGGCACACCTCAAAAGCTGCCTACCCCCCACACTGGATCCCTATCAGTTTGCCTACCGCAAGAACAGGAGTACGGAGGATGCCATCTCAACGGCACTTCACTCCGCCCTCTCCCACCTTGACAACAGAGACACTTATGTAAGAATGCTGTTCATCGATTACAGCTCAGCATTCAACACCATTTTTCCATCAAAACTGATCACCAAACTCGGTAACCTGGGCATCGACCCCTCCCTCTGCAACTGGATACTGGACTTTCTAACCAACACAGACCCCAGTCTGTGAGGTTAGACAAGCACACCTCTTCAACCCTCACCCTGAACACCGGCGTTCCTCAGGGCTGTGTGCTGAGCCCCCTCCTCTACTCTCCCTCTTCACCTATGACTGCACACCTGTACATGGTACTAACACCATCATCCAGTATGCAGATGATACAACGGTGATTGGCCTCATCAGCAACAACGATGAGCTGGCCTACAGGGAGGAGGTCCAGCACTTAGCAGCATGGTGCGCTGACAACAACCTGGCCCTTAACTCCAAGAAGACCAAGGAGCTCATTGTAGACTTCAGGAAGTCCAGAGGTGGCACGCACACCCCCATCCACATTAACGGGACGGAGGTGGAACGTGTTTCTAGCTTCAGGTTCCTGGGAGTCAACATCTCCGATGACCTCTCTTGGACCCACAATACCTCTACTCTGATCAAGAAGGCTCATCAGCGTCTCTTTCTTCCTGAGGAGACTGAAGAAGGTCCATCTGTCTCCCTCAAATCCTGGTGAACTTCTACCGCTGCACCATCGAGAGCATCCTTACCAACTGCATCACAGTATGGTATTGGCAACTGCTCTGTCTCCGACCGGGAGGCATTGCAGAGGGTGGTGAAAATTGCCCAACGCATCACCGGTTCCACGCTACCCTCCATTGAGTCTGTCCAAAGCAAGCGTTGTCTGCGGAGGGCGCTCAGCATCGCCAAGGACTGCTCTCACCCCAACCATGGACTGTTTACCCTCCTACCATCCGGGAGGCGCTACAGGTCTCTCCGTTGCCGAACCAGCAGGTCGAGCAACAGCTTCTTTCCGGCGGCTGTCACTCTACTCAACAACGTACCTCGGTGACTGCCAATCACCCCCCCCCCCCCCCCCCCCCCCCGGACACTTATTATTATTTTTATTCAAATCGTTTGCTATGTCGCTCTTCAAGGGAGATGCTAAATGCATTTCGTTGTCTCTGTACTGTACACTGACAATGACAATTAAAATTGAATCTGAATCTGAATCTGAATCTGAATAGAATAGTTTCTTTATTGTCATTGTAACATGAACCATGTACAACGAAAATTAAAAATGTCAGCCAGTCAGTGCACCATTTAAACATTTCTAAAAGCTAATCCTTCAAAAAGCTAATCCCTAACCCTAACCCTAACCGTGCATTAGGGTTATCTTTCAGTATCCTTTTAGTATAGACTTGGCCCAATGTTTCATAAAAAGGCATGCACAGAGGACAATCTTGCAAATGCTGCACAATACATACTGCAAGCTGACCACTGAGCACCAGTTGGTCAAACATATTTAGTTCAGTTTAGTTTAGAGATATGGTGTTGAAACAGGCTCTTTGGCCCCAATTTACAGAAACCAATTAATCTACAAACCTGCATGTCTTTGGTATGCAAGAGGAAACCGGATCATCCGGAGAAAACCCACATGGTCACAGGGAGAATTTACAAACTACATGCTAACAGCAACTGTAGGCAAGATCAAACCTGGGTCTTTGGTGCTGGAATACCAAATAGGAATGGAATTTCTAGAGGAACACAAAATGCGCAATTGCATTCAGTGACTGGATTTTAGATAAAACCTAGATTTTGCATGGCATAAATTGTTATAGTAATAGAGCCGTGCTGCATGGAAAATGTAGCATATTGGGCTAGTCCCATTTGTCTGCATTTGGCCCATATTCCTCCAAATCCTTCCTATCCATATATCAATACAAATGCTAACCACTACCAGAAGAATCCTAAACCTAACATTTATTTCTGCAAAATCTTCAATGTTGTTTAGTTTAGCTTAGAGATACAGCGCGGAACCAAACCCTTCGGCCCATCGAGTCCATGCCAACTGGTGTTCCCTGCACATTATCCTACACTATCCTACACACACTAGGGACAATTTACATTTATATCAAGCCAATTTACTTACAAGCCAGTACGTCTTTGGAGTGTGGGAGGAAACAGAAGATCTCGGAGAAAACCCACGCAGGTCACTGGGTGAACATACAAACTCCATACAGACAAGCACCTGTAGCCAAGATCGAATCTGAGTCTCTGGTGCAGCGAGGATTATTTGTCTTTTCAAAATTAGTTGCAGAAATATTAAAATATACAAGATTTGGTTGATGTTTATAAGAAAGATGTAGATTGGCGCTAATGTATGGGGAGTGCAGTTATGGTAACTGCTACATAATATATTTCATCATCTCGTCGAATAATTTGTCCTTCAAGCTTACCTGAATATTTGATAGATGTGCGCTGCCTGTACTAACACAGGAGGATTCATCTTTAGCATAATTTGTCTGCATTTGTCGACATCAGGTATCATTTCCCCTTTGTCACACAAGGTTTGACAGCACAACATATTGGCATTAAGACACTTCCTCGAGTAATATTGCAGTAAATGCATTTACAAACTCCTCAGACAATAGCTCTTTAATTTTCCATAAACAGCACTTTTGTCTTTATGTTACCAAAAGGCTGTCAAGCTCAGCGTGATGAACCTTGCAGCGTCCACTTATTTAAACCTAAATCTCAATAAACATGAATGAGCTGTAAAGGACCAGGTTACTTACTGGTAATAACAGCTCATGAAATGATTTTGAAGGGGCTTCAACCTGATACATTAACCCTGTTTTTTTTCACTGATGCTACCTCATCTGCTGAGTGTTTCCAGCAGTTTCTGTGTCCATTAATGATTTGACCCATCGTTACTCTGACAGCAACTTTGGGAAGAAACAATGAACTGCAGATGCTGGTTAATACACAAAAAGACACAGAGTGCTGGAGTAACTCAGCAGGTTTTAGGTCGAGACCCTTCTTCAGACTGATTGTGGGGGTGAGGGAGTGGAGAAGAGCAGGACAATGCGTGGCAGGCAATACTGTAGATGAATGCAGACAAGGGTTTTTTTTGAGGTGGGGATGGTTGGGGATTTTCATGCAGCTAACCGAATGCAGATATCCTGAAAACGCAGTCACTGTGTGAAGCGCTTGCTAAATGGAATCAAGGACATTTACCTTAATTCACCCAAATTGAAGGCATTTATGAATATTCCAACATAGCATACAGGACAAAAAAAATCTCAATTGTAACTGAACAAACCATCACACACAACCTGCTTTGCCTTCCTTATTCAAGTGCCACTTAATATCCCTTAAACCTAACAATTGTATCTGATTCCACCACCTCCCATTGCAGAGAGTCTTTGTGTAAAATACACCACTCAGATCCCGATGAAATCTCCTTCTTCTTACTTTTAACTGATGCACTCTTTCCTTTTGATATTTTACTTAGTTTGTTTAGAGATACACTAGTTCTATGTTATTCCAGTTTCGCATCCTATACACCAGGGACAGGGAAGCATATCAATGCCGCAAGATCTTGATCGATTGGCCAGGTGGGCTGAGGAATGGTTGATGGAATTTAGTACAGAGAAATGTGTTGCATTTCGGAAGGTCCAACATGGGCAGGACGTACACAGTGAATGGTAGGGCTCTGGGAGTGTTGTGGAGCAGAAGGATCTAGGAGTGTAGGTGCATGGTTTCTTGAAGGTCAAGTCACAGGTAGATGGAGTGGTCAAAAAGGCTTTTGGCACATTGGCCATCATCAGTCAGAGTATTGAGTACAGAAGTTAAGAGGTCATGTTGCAGTTGTATAAGAAGCTGGCAAAGTCGCATTTAGAATATTGTGTTCAGTTCTGGGAACCATGTTAGAGGAAAGATGTTGTCAAGCTGGAAAGGGTACAGAAAAGATTTATGAGGATGTTGCCAGGACTAGAGGGTCAGAGCTATAGGGAGAGGTTGGGACTCTATTTATTGGCTTGCGGGAGGATGAGGGGTGATCTTACAGAGGAGTGTAAAATCATGAGAGGAATAGATCGGATAGATACACAAAATCCCTTGCCTAGAGTAGGAGAATTGAGGATCGGAGGACATATGTTTAAGGTGAAGTGGAAAAGATTTAATAGGAACCTGAGGTGTAACTTTTTCACATAAATGGTGGTGGGTGTGTGGAACAAGCTGCCAGAGGAGGTAGTTGAGGATGGGACAATCCCAATGTTTAAGAAACCGTTAGACAGATACATGGATAGGATGGGTTTGACGGGCTATAGACCAAACGTGGGCAGGTGGGGCATGTTGGCCGGTGTGGGCAAGTTAGGTTGAAGAGCCTGTTTCGACGATGTATCACTCCAAGACTCTAACCTACAAGCCTTCACGTTCTCAAAAATGTGCGATGAAACAGGAACACGCGGAGATAACCCATGCAGTCACAGGGAGAACATACAAAATTAAAACAGGCAGCAAACCAAATCAGGATTGGATAGGGTATGTGGCATTGTAACACAGCAACACTCCCACTGCACCACCCTCTAGTGGTACAATGAATAACAGATGCTGACAATCTATCCTGTCTCTGCTTCTCATAATTTCAAATAGTTCAAACAGGTTGCCTATCCGATGCTCCAGAGAAAGAAAAAAACTCAGAGTTTGTACACCCTCCCCTTACATCTTATACACAGTAATTCAGCCAATCTCGAGAGTCGAGAGAGCCAAGAGAGTTTAATTGTTAGACCCGAGGGGCTGTGGATGCTGGATTGTAAAAAGGAAAACAAAGCTGTGTTGAGCAAAACAGAAAAGATTGGCAAAGATGATGCAGGTTCAGGCTTTAAAGAGGTTTTTAAATTGAAATAAAAGGACAGCGATGGGTTTTCAGGGAATGGGAGGCTACAGAGAGGGGTTAAAGGTGATAAATAATTAGAATATGTAGGAAAGAATTGCAGATGCTGGTTTAAATCGAAGATAGGCACAGAATGCTGGAGTAACTCAGCGGGACAGGCAGCATCTCTGGAGAGAAGGAATGGGTGAGGTTTCGGGTCGACACTTCTTCAGACAAAATGTCACCCATTCCTTGCCTCCAGAGATGCTGCCTATCCCGCTGAGTTACTCCAGCATTTTGTGTCTATCTAAAGAATTAAAATATGTGGGGCTGAGTTGAGCTCTTTGAGGAGTGAACGAGATACATAGACCAGCTATGTCTAGCACATGTCTGCAGGACTGGGAACCCTCCCGAAGGCTTGGCAGGGACCGGGTAATCAGGAGGGAGCTGATGATGCTGGACGTGAGGAGCAAGGGCTGGTTGGAGGGTGCGCGGCGCGACTTTCGTCAGCAGCGGCCTCTGCAGTCCGTCTGTATTTTTATTATTTTTGTCTCGTTTCTATGTAGTTTTTATTTATTTATTTTTGTCGGTGTATGTGCGTGGGGGGGTGTGGGTGGGTAACTTTAAAATCTTTCCCCTGCACGGGAGACCCGACCTTTTCTTTGTCGGGTCTCCGTTGTCGTTGGGGCTGCAACGTGGAGCGGCCTCCAACAGGAACGACCCGGGGCTCCAGTCGCGGAGCTGCGGTCCTACTCACCGTGGCGGAGCTGGCCGAGTCCGGAGCGGGTGGAGCAGTGGTGGAGCGCTGCTGCGACCCGACCCCCCGGAGATTCGGAGGCTACAACCGCGGGTCTGGCGGACGGCAGCACCGGGAGCCCGCGGGTCCCTGGAGGGAGACCGCTTTTCGGGGCGACTTCTCCCGCCCGAGTTGCGGGGTTGACGAGCACCTGGAGCGGGGCCTTACATCACCGCCCCGCGCGGCTTGGAACGGCCGCGGGACTTTGCGAGCGCCCGCCGGGGCTCTAACACCAAGACCCAGTGCGTGACCTTGCATCACCCGGCGTGGCTTTAATGGCCGCGGGACAATCACCATCGCCCGCGTGGGGCTTTGACTTTGACTCTGACATCGGGGGGGGGGGGGGGGGAGAGAGTGCAGTGGGAGAGATAAGTTTTTTTTTTTTTTGCCTTCCATCACAGCGATGTGATGGATGTATGTGTAAATTGTGTTGTGTCTCGGGTCTATGTCGTTTTGTAATGTATGGCTGCAGAAACGACATTTCGTTTGGGCCTCAACAGTGTCCAAATGACAAATAAATTGTATTGTATTGTATTGTATTGTGCTTACAGCTACAAGGTCAGCTGCAGGATGCGGCTCTGGGAAACAAAGATGGCCGGGCGAGGAGAGAAGAGGGACGTTGGTACTCCAAGATTGCAAGTCGACCATACTTTGGACTTTGAATAATGGCGCCAAAACTGGCAGCGCCTGCGTGTGTTATAAATACAAAAAGAATTTCACTGTGCAGTTGCATACCAAGTGACAAATAAAACACCATTGAACTATTGAACGTTGGGGTTTATAGGGGTTCAGGATAGCGGTCCACATGGAGTGGCGGGACAAGAGAGAAAGACTGGGTCAAAGAGGTATAGTCAGTCCTATGGATGAAAAGCAACTACAAGTTAATCAACATATCAAGTTTTATTTTGAAAGCCGGGCTAGATTATACGAGTGCACATTGAAGCATATTATGTACAGCCTAACTAGACAACAGCAGTTTAAGAAGGCCTCTAGTGTCGCAAGGCAAAGTAAATTTCATTAGTGGCTGTTATCAATTACCAGGCACAGTTACGGGAACAATGCTGTGAAAAACATCAACTGCAAAAAGAAATCAATTTGAGGCAGTGCAATTGTTATTACTAAAGTAAATCTAAACCTAGTTTCAGTAATTGATACTGAAAGTAGGTCAGAAAACATGCTCCTTCCATCTTGCAGAATCATGTCCATTAATCTGGCATGTTATACATGACAAAATTAAATTAATGAAGAACTTTTTGTTAAGAAATTATTATCAATTAATTTGATTATTGATTAGCTTGATTATCAAATAGGAATTTTAAATGTTGTCCCACTGATTTTACTCAATAATTCTTATATGTTCCATTCTATTCTATGCAAATATAATCAGCTGTGGACACAATTAAAGAGGAAACACCATAAACTCTTTCCACATCAGACTTACTAATGAGATTTGCTCTTTTTACTGGCATTTAGAATCTTGGAGTAGGGAAATCTTAATGCAATTATGTATTTGAAGAAACCATGCCTGGAATACTATGTGTAGGATATTGGCAATACAAGACTACAGTTTCCAAAAGTCAAGAGTGTTTTATACAGGTGGTGTGTATATGGAATGACCTGTCAGAGGCAGGTATGACAACAACATTTAAAACATTTAGGCAGATACATGGACAGGAGCGGTTTTGAGAGATATGGGTCAAACGTGGGCAGGTGGGACTAGTCTAGGTAGGGCAGCTTGGTCGACCTTGGGCAAGTTGGGCTGAAGGGGCTGTTTCCATGATGTATGACTCTATGACTGGTGTACCAGGTGTAACCAAAGCTATAGGTGTGAATGATATCATTCTACTGACTTTCTGTCCAAAATGGAGAGGGGTGCATTGCTGTTAGCGATACAGCCCAACATAATTGAAATATACCATGAGAATATTTGGAAGTCTGGTCTTTTGTCCAATATTCATCTCTCAATCAATGTCACTAGTCAGTCATAGAGTCAGTGTCATACAGCGTGGAAACAGGCCCTTTGACCCAACTTACCCACACCGGCCAACATGTCCCAGCTACACTAGTCCACCTGCCAGCATTTGATCCATATCCTTCCAAACCTTTCCTATCCTTTTTTCCTGTCGAACTGTTTCATTGCGATAGTCCCTGCCTCAACTACCTCCCCGTACAGTAGCTTAGGCCCTCGAGTCATGGCAACATCCTCTATACTGAAATAGATTTTTGGTCAGTATTATGTTTCAATATGTTGGCAACAGTAATCCCCAGACTGGATGCTAGTTTTCCTATTTTGTAACAACTGTGAAGGTAGGTATATTGCCTTTTAAGTGCATTGGGACATCCTGAAATTAATATTTAAATGCAAACCTTGCTTACATCAAACTGAAATGATTGTTTCAATATAATTTATAAAGTGCATTTAAGAGAACAGTATTTTTAGTCATAAGCATTTGAAATTAAATTAAATTATATCAAAATCAAATTGGATTGCAGATTGTGATCAGAACATTGCCCTGCTTTGCCACAGTAATTTGCAAGCAGAGTAATGTTTATTTCTCCTTTAACTATGTGACTGCTGTATGTCAATTACATATAACAATTGGTTCATGAAAATAAATAAATCACCTTCCTATTTAGTGTGCACTTTCAAAATCTCTTGTTTTACAGAAGTTATTTCTGGAGAAAGCATGTCAAATGTGTGGTCAAGAAATTTCAATCAGTGCCTGAATGATTCACCATGATATATTTCCCAGCAGTACGTCTGTGTCACTTAATCTGAACGACAGCTTAGGCAGAGAAAGGAAAAGTCAAGAAGGGAGAGTTACATTTTCTTTGTGGTTCATGGTTTAATAGCAATACAACTATTTGCTGCAATGGGAAAATGAACGATAATCATTCAGTATGAGATATGGGCACGGAGTGATACAGCGTGGAACCGGTCCCAGCTACAGTAGTCCTACCTGCCCATGTTTGGCCCATATCCCTCCAAACCTGTCCTATCCATGCACCTGTGTGACTGTTTGTTAATCGTAAGGATAGTCCCTGCCACAACTACCTCCTCTGTCAACTCATTCCATATGCCTACCACCCTTTGTGTGAAAAGATTACTCCTCAGATTCCTATTAAATCTTTTCCCCTTCACCTTAAACGTATGTCCTCTGGTCCTCGATCCCCCTACTCTGGGCACGAGACTCTGTGCATCTACCCGATCTATTCCTCTCATGATTGAAACATTTGCACGTGTTCTTGAAAATTAATAAAGTTTGCTTACTTCTTTTGAACTAATTTCGTACCAATAGGATTGAATGTGATCCATTCTAGAGATGTTCTTAATATTGTTACACAGCCAGGTCTTTGGATGTAAAGGTTAAAGCTTTGGAAAGGAAATAACGTGCAGTGATGATTTGTCTTATTGTTATTGCTTGATTTAACCTCGACAACTCTGAACATGTTGATTGCTTGCATTGATGGAATGACCATGAGGTCAATAACTACAGACAGCATATCACCCCAGAGGACTTGCAGCCACAGTATTGCAGCATTCATCATGAAACAATCCAATGCTACCCTGAAGGCGAAGAGATTTATGCTGTGAATTAGGATCTTAAAACACATAACCATTCAATGCATGGTGTACATATTTTGGTGATATACTACTCCTGAAAAGGAAAGAAACTGTGCAAGATATTGCATCGATATTACTCCATACACCATGCATTAAGCAGCTGTGTAGTTTGAGATATCTTGCAATATGCATTGTGGTTAATGGACAAACATGGGCTCAATTAGAGGGCAGCCTCTCTATGATGAGTGACAACATCAGGCCATGGTGGAAGAATCGCGGAAAATAGAACTATACAGCACAGGAGCTAGGGGCAATTTAAGGGCAATTTACGGAGGACAAGTAATCTACAAACTGGCAAAATATTTGGGATGGGGGAAGAAAACAGAGCAACTGCAAGAAATCCACACAGTCACAGAAATAATGTCCCAAGCACCACACAGACAGCACCCGAGATCAGGATTGATGCCAGGTCTCTGGTGCCATGAGGCCTGCTTCCGTGCTTTGTCTCTAAAGTAAACTAAAATACAACACTGCCCCAATTTTCAAAAGTTGTGGTTCTATCGCTAGCCAGTTATGACTTTTCAGGTACCTGGGACAAATGCTGAACAGCATCGTCAAGCCAAGTTTATTTGTCACATACACATACGAGATGTGCAGTGAAATGAAAGTGGCAATGCTCGCGGACTTTTGTGCAAAAGACAAACAACAAAACAACCAAACAAATTATAAACAAAACCATAACACACATATTCTTTTACATAATAAATAGTGAAAGGAAAAACGTTCTGTAGAGTTAGTCCCTGGTGAGATAGGCGTTTACAGTCCGAATTAGTCCATAATAGTCAGAGTCAGCATCATGAACTTCTAGTTCCAGTTCCCTATCTGCTCTTTGAACTCTACAAGTGCTTTCATTCCGGGTACTGATCAATCTCCCTTTTGAATGGCAGGAGTGTATCTTCTTCCGCTGCTCCCCTGATAGCACATCCTGACCTTCACCACTCATTGCAGAGAGAAACGATCACTTATATCACTTTCCTGTTATCTCAGTGAGCGGCTCATTCCTTCTCTCTGTGTGAAAAACAAACCACTGACATCCTGTAACCACCGTTCCACCTGAACACGTTTGGCCGGAAAAGTATTCCCCGGGCAGGAGAAGAAAGTTGATGAAAATATGTAGGATGTGCAAAGGTCAAATGTCCACAGAAGCAATTCATCAATGAAGTTTTCCATTACATTTTATAATAATACTACCAAACTGTGACTTTGACAGAATATAATAAAAGCATAAAGTGCTGGAAGTAATTGCTGCCTGACCTGTTGAGTGTTTTTAGCAATGTTTTGTTTTTATTTTAGATTTCCATCACCTCCACATTTTCGATTAATAATTATGGCTCCATAGATTATGTGGTGACATGGTAGCGCAGTTGTGCCTTCCAGCATCAGGGACCCGGGTTCAATCCTGACTATGAGTGCTGTCTGTATGGAGTTTGTACATTCTCCCCGTGTGTAACCTGCATGGGTTTTCTCCGGGATTTCCTCCCACACTGCAAAGACGTAGCAAGTAAATTGGCTTGGTTAAAAATTGGCTTGGT
>NW_026576257.1:87500-133284 GCF_028641065.1 Leucoraja erinaceus
TTAGATGGGCAGTGGGGAGACCTGCTTTCCTTAGTCTCCGGAGAGGGTGGAGTCGCTGTTGGGCTCTTTTGACCACTGCTGTGGTGTTGGTCATGGCGGTCAGGTCATCCGACAGGTGGAGTCCTAGGAACTTCACACTGCTGACCCTCTCCACAGCAGCTCCATCAATATACAGCGGTGTATGATGTTGTTTTCCCGCCCTCCTGAAGTTGACCACCATCTCCTTAGTTTTTTCCACATTAAGAGTGAGGTTGTGGGATTTGCACCATTCTGTAAGCAGCTCCACCTCCATCCTGTACGCCGACTCATTATTGTCGCTGATGAGACCCACCACTGTTGTGTCATCAGCGAACTTGTTGATATAGTTGTTACTGAGTCTAGCAGTACAATCATGTGTAAGCAGACTAAACAGCTGGGGGCTTAGGACACAGCCTTGGGGTGAGCCAGTGCTCACGGCGATGGTTCTTGATGTCCGACTGCCCACCCTGACTGTCTGCTGCCGTTGTGATAAAAAGTTAAGGAGCCAGTTGCAGGTGCCAGTATCCACCTTTAACAGCTCCAGCTTCTCCACCAGCTGCTGTGGGATGATTGTATTAAAAGCGGAGCTGAAGTCTATAAAGAGGATCCTGGCATAGGTATTCTTCCGGTCGAGATGTGATAGTGCGAGGTTGAGTGTTGTGGAGACTGCGTCCTCTGTGGACCGGTTGGCTCTGTAAGCGAACTACAGTGGGTCTAGGTCGGCAGGGAAACAATTTTTAATATGCTGCATAACCAGCCGCTCAAAACAGTTCATTAATATGGGTGTGAGAGCCACTGGACCAAAGTCATTGAGACAGTCTGGGTTGGGTTTCTTTTCACCATCATCTTTGGGACAGGAACGATGGTGGCACGTTTAAGACAGTTGGGCACTACTGCCTGGCTGAGTGAGATGTTAAAAATGTCTGTAAAGACATCTTTTAGTTGCTCAGCACAGTCCCTTAAAACGCATCCAGGAATGTTATCCGGCCCTGCATCCCGTTCTCCATAATCTCTGGAGAACATGGAAACAGGCCCCTCAGCTCAATATTATACCATGCAAACTGGATCCATTGTTGCCCCTTGACTAAATGGATTTGTTAATATTGGCCAAAATACAGCTATTATAAAATGAAGGATCATTGCATTTGCTGGGGCCTGCTTGGTCTCTTTCTGTGAAAGTTGCAAGCTGAGAGTCATGGCCCCAGGAGTCTGGACCCAGATGGAAGTTGATGATAACAAGAGGTCCAGATGTCCTTGACTTTGTTAAAATGTATGAGGGTTTGCAGAAAGAGATAAGTAAGATGGTCTGCAAATGCATGGTGGGGATTGGTTATAGAAGGGGGTGTGAACAGGTATTGTTAATAATGTTGCAAGGTGTTTGTACTGCTGCTTGATGATTGGCTGAAGTGTGAAGCCTTGTTTGAATTGTTTATCCAAACTGGGAAAAAGTTGCATTACTTGGTTAACTGACTTCTTTCCAGAAGCTTCTGTATAAACATTGTAACGGGATGCTTTGTAATTGGGTTAGGGAACTGTCAATAAATGTATAATGTGATCGATATGTGTGATTGGTTTGTAGGGGTTGCCTCCCCAAAGTAATGTCACGCCCTTAGTTTGGAAGGGTATAAGAGGGTGGGTAATTCCCTGCAGTTTGTTCTTCAATAAAGTAAGGTTTTGGAACCAGAGTTTGACTTAGTTTGTGACTAAACCAGACTAAGGGGTAAGTCTAGAACTGGAATTTACAGATTTTGATGTGGACCCAGTGATTTCAGCAGGAGAAAGAATAAACTACATGGCTGTGAGGAGACAGAAGGTATAGCAAACGCTGGAATCTTGAGCAAAAGACAAAGTACTGGTGTAACTCGGTGGGTTAGGCAGCATCTGTGTAGGACATGGATAGGCAACGTTTTGGGTCACCAAAACATCACCCATCCATGTCCTCCACAAATGCTGCCTGACCCCTTGAGTTAAGGGCCTGTCCCACTTACGGGGACTTTTCAGCAACTGTCTTCGACCTTCAAGTTCGAGGGCGCTCGCCTGAAAAACCTAGAGCTGGATGGACTGTCAGCACATACACACACAAACAAATTCATTGCCAAGGCGGGGGCCAGGGAAAGTGGGGGAGTGCTGTGTGAAATTCACATCCGTGATGAACAGGAAGGTAAAAGATGGGTGGCACAGTGTATGGTAAGTTCTTTAGAGAGCGGGAAGGGGGGGAGGAAGGGGGGGGGGGAGAAGGAGTGGAGACACTTTTAAGAATCCAGCCAACTTTTAATAAAGTTTAGCGTGCATTTAAACTACCAGTCGGTTTTCCTTGGTTCTGAAAACTCCAATGAGCCGATTAAAATGCCCAGTTAGCAAAGGAGATTGCCTATGGCTACCTCGACTGCCTATATCTACATGGCGACCTCACTACCACTGCACTACGAGCACAAAAGAACCATGCCGACCAATTTTTGCTCGCGGAAAATTTTGCAACATGCTGAAAATTTTTCCTCGACCAAACTGAGGCCGCGAGTATGCGGGAACTTCCCTCGAGCATGAAGGAGAGTTCCAGTGACCTCCTAGGATCTCATAGGACCACGTGCCGACCATGCTGCGAGTTTGTGGTGAGCGCAAACTCTTCTAAACCCGCAGATTAGGTTGCCATAGTGGGACAGGCCCTTTAGTCCAGCACTTTGTGGTTGACATATGGCTCTGTAAGCCTGCTTTGCCATTCAATAAGTTGTGGAAGTCCAATCTTCAGCCTCAACACCATTTCCCAGTACATTGCCTTTAATTCCCTTTTAGACAAAAAATCCATCTATCTCAGTCTCAAACGCAATTTTCATTCTTCTGATGATATTACCAAGAAAACAATAAAAATCACTGCCATAAAAATACTGATAGTAACTTCTAAACTGGGAGGAAACCCATTAGCCCTCAACCACATTATCAGTATCTATATGATCAGGCCATTTCAGTTCTAGTATAATGTAATGAGACATGATTACCTCATAAGTCCATAGCACTGAATCTTTTAGGAAAGAGTGATCCTGATGAGGTAGGGTTTCAATTTTGGCTTGGAGGGCGAGGAACTTAAATGTGAAACCAATGCTCTGATCTCAACCAAAGAGAATTATAATGATGTGAAGACAGATTGGGCTAAAGTGAAAGGGAAATATAGATTAAAGTTAAAATTGTCATTCAGCAGTTGTAGATATTTAAAGTACTACTTCAAAAAATCAGCAAAGATATCTTCCTGTGGGAAAGAAAGCTTCTATGAAAAGAACATGCCACCTACTCAGTAAGTTGTGGATTTTATCACATCGAAAGAAAAGTCATCGAATGTTGCGAATACTTGTGGGGCTTGTTTTAAAAAACAGCAAAACAGCTAAAAAAGAAGTAGGACATTGAGTGTAAGAGTAAACAAGAAAATAATGTGAAATGTAGAGTATCTGCAAGTATATGAACACAAAGAAAGTATCTCTTCAGGCAAGTGTGAAGTGTTGCACTTTGTGCGATTGAAATGTACAATTAATTATTGGCAAGGTCCTAAACAGTATTGAATACAGAGGGACCTTGAGGTCCAAGTCAATTACTCCCTGAAAGCAATATAAGTAGATAGAGTGACAAAGAGGCGTATGGTGTGCTTGCTTTCATCAAATGGTGCAAGCACAATAACCTGGCTCTCAACACCAGCAAAACCAAGAAGCTGATTGTGGATATCGGAAGGGGTAGGTTGGGGACCCACAGTCCCGTTTATATCAACGGGTTGATGGTGGAAAGGGTCATGAACTTCAAATTCCTGGGCGTGCATATTTCCGAAGATCTCTCCTGGTCCCCGAACACTGATGCAATCATAAAGAAAGCACATCAGCGCCTTTGTCCTATCTGGGACACATGACAACAAACTCTCTTGACTTGACTTGAATGGGATATTGAGTATAAGAGTCAAGAAGTCATGTTGCAGCTTTACAAAAATTTGCCAATGCCATATTTGGAATATTGTGTGCATTTCTGGTTGCCCCATCATAGGAAGGACCTTGAGGCTTTGATGGAGGTGCAAAAGAGAAATACTTTGATGTTGCCTGTATTAAAGGGTATGAGACATGAGAGGTTGGACAAACTTGGATTGTTTACGATCGGATGTTCGAGGTCGAGGAAAGACCTGATGGAAGTTTAGAAAATTAGGAGAGGGATGGATTAGTGTAGATAGTCAGAACTACCCTATAGTAATGATCTGGATGAGGGAATTGAAGGCACAATCTCCAAGTTTGCGGATGACACTAAGCAGGGGGGCAGTGTTAGCTGTGAGGAGGATGCTAGGAGGCTGCAAGGTGACTTGGATAGGCTGGGTTTGTGGGCGAAATGCATGGCAGATGCAGTATAATGTGGATAAATGTGAGGTTATCCACTTTGATGGCAAAAACAGGAAAGTAGATTATTATCTGAATGGTGGCCGATTAGGGAAAAGGGGAGATGCAACGAGACCTGGGTGTCATGGTACACCAGTCATTGAAAGTAGGCATGCAGGTGCAGCAGGCAGTGAAGAAAGCGAATGGTATGTTAGCATTCATAGCAAAAGGATTTGAGTAAAAGAGCAGGGAGGTTCTACTGCAGTTGTACAGGGTCTTGGTGAGACCACACCTGGAGTATTGCGTACAGTTTTGATCTCCTAATCTGAGGGAAGACATTGCTGCCATAGAGGGAGTACAGAGAAGGTTTACCAGACTGATTCCTGGGATTGCAGATTCAGATTCAGATTCAGATGCAGGACTGTCTTATGAAGAAAGACTGGATAGACTTGGCTTGTACTCGCTAGAATTTAGAAGATTGAGGGGGGATCTTATAGAAACTTACAAAATTCTTAAGGGGTTGGACAGGCTAGACGCAGGAAGATTGTTCCCGATGTTGGGGAAGTCCAGAACAAGGAGTCACAGTTTAAGGATAAGGGGGAAATCTTTTAGGACCGAGATGAGAAGAACATTTTTCACACAGAGAGTGGTGAATCTCTGGAATTCTCTACCACAGAAGGTAGTTGAGGCCAGTTCATTGGCTATATTTAAGAGGGAGTTAGATGTGGCCCTTGTGGCTAAAGGGATCAGGGGGTATGGAGAGAAGGCAGGTACAGGATACTGAGTTGGATGATCAGCTATGATCATATTGAATGGCGAATGGTGTAGGCTCGAAGGGCCGAATGGCCTACTCCTGCACCTATTTTCTATGTTTCTATGTAACTGGGTGGAAATGCAAAATACCAGAAGGCTTAGCTTTAAGATAAGAGGAAGAAAGTTTAAAGGAGATGTGTGAGGCATTTTATTTAAAATGCAAGAAGTGGTAGGTGCCTGTAATATGCTCTCAAGGGTAGTAGTGGAAGCGGGTACTAGACTGGCATTTATGAGGCTTTCAGGCACATGAATATGCGGGGAATGGAGGGATGTGGTTCGCATGCAAGCAGAAAAGATTAATATAACTTAGCATCATGTTCAGCACCGATGTTATGGACCTAAAGGGCCTCTTCCTGCATTGTACTCTTCTATGTTCTAGCTAACATAAATGTTGATGCATTGGAGGATGAAACTGGGAAATTAATAAAGGGAAACATACAAATGACGGGCGACTCTAAATAATTTTTGGGGTTAAATCCTCAAGGTTGACTGAACTAGCAACTTTCCAATAGTAATAGATAACCTTGAGGCTAATGCAAAGGGAAAACTTGAAACAATCTCTATCTCAAGAAACAAAACGCACAGTGCGATCCGGTGGGACTAAAGGTTGGCAAAGTCTCATGAAACAGATAGCTTAATTCCGAGGGCTCCATATGAAGTGGCTGCAGAGATAGTGAATGTGTTGTTTGTAACGTGTCAACATTTCCTGCGTGCTGGAGATATCCTAGTGGACTTAGAAAATGGAAATGTGATACCATTATTCACAGAAGGAGTGAGACAGAAAGCCAGTTAGCCAAACATCTGTCATTGGGAAAATACTGGAATTCATTACTGTGAACTGGCAGGACATTCAAACATCAAAAATTAATCTCGGGGTGTAGGGAATTAGGCTTGACACATTTGCTGGAGTTTTGGAGGTATGCAACAAACAGGGTGAATAAAGAAGAAATAAGCACATAGTATTCGAGTAACTCAGCACGCCAGGTAGTATTTCTGGAGAGCACGGATAGGTGATGTTTTAGGTTTCAGACTAAAGAAGGATCCCGACACAGACGTTACCTATCCATGTTCTCCAGGGGTGCTGCCTGACCCGCTGAGTAATCCTAGCACTTTTTCTCTTTTTTGTAAACCAGCATCTGCAGTTTCTTGTTTCTTTTCAGCCCTCAGCCTCCTAAACTCCGGTGAGAACAAACCTTTCCTTTTAACTGCATTCCACGTGGTATCCTGGTGAATCTCTTCTCTACACTTTCTATTGCTATCATAGAAACATAGAAACATAGAAATTAAGTGCAGGAGAAGGCCATTCGGCCCTTCGAGCCTGCACCGCCATTCAATATGATCATGGCTGATCATCCAACTCAGTATCCTGTACCTGCCTTCTCTCCATACCCTCTGATCCCCTTAGCCACAAGGGCCACATCTAACTCCCTCTTAAATATAGCCAATGAACTGGCCTCAACCTACCCTCTGTGGCAGAGAGTTCCAGAGATTCACCACTCTCTGTGTGAAAAAAGTTCTTCTCATCTCGGTTTTAAAGGATTGCCCCCTTATCCTTAAGCTGTGACCCCTTGTCCTGGACTTCCCAAACATCGGGAACAATCTTCCTGCATCTAGCCTGTCCAACCCCTTAAGAAATTTGTAAGTTTCTATAAGATCCCCCCTCAATCTCCTAAATTCCAGAGAGTATAATAATTTAGGAGATTGAGAGGGGATCTTATAGAAACTTATAGAAACTCATATTCTTCCTGCATCAGCCCGCAAAGTAAACCATTGAAATCGACTTTGGGAACGGATCTGCCAGCTCTGGCCGGGCAGGCGTTCTAGAGCCCCAGCCGCAGGGGTCAAATTCGACCTGTCGATCGCCGCGGAAGTCCCGATTACATCTAGATTAGCCTCCTCACCCAACCTAGGCACAACATTTTTGTGGAGACTTCCAGGGGGAATTTCAAGTGTGGTCTCATAATTTTGTCCAGATTAAAATAGGTGCCAGACCACCAGTCTCCAGAAAATTGGTGGTGGACTGCACCTGATGTACAAGGCAGCGCCTTTACCACCTCAGGCAAATTGAGGAAATTCAGAGTGTCTCCGAGGATCTCCAGTGCTTCTACGCAGCGGCGGTGGAAAGCATCTGTCCTGGGAACATTACCATCTGGTTTGGGAATTGCTCTGCCAAGGACAAGAAGGCTCTGCAGAGAGTAGTGCGTTCGGCCGAACGCACTATGGGAACTTCACTCACCCCCCCTGCAGGAACTATACAACAGGGGGTGCAACTCCAGAGCAAACAAAATCATGAGAGACCCCTTCCACCCCTGCAACGGACTGTTCCAGCTGCTACGGTCAGGTAAATGCCTCCGTTGCCATGCAGTGAGAACGGAGAGGTTGAGAAGGAGTTTCTTCCCAGAGGCAATTCGGACTGTAAACGCCTATCTCACCAGGGACTAACACTATTGAACGTTTTTCCTTCCCTTATTTATTATGTAAAAGATATCTGTGTTTATGATTGTGTTTATAATTTGTTTGGTTGTTTTGTTGTTTGTCTTTTGCACAAAAGTTCCTCGAGCATTGCCACTTTCATTTCACTACACATCTCGTATGTGTATGTGACAAAAAAACTTGACTTGACTTGACTTGTGAACAAAGCCACTTGGAACTGAAGCTGATTTATATACCAGTCTAGATAGGCTTGATGGTCCTTTTCTCCAGAGATGTTGCCTCACCAGCTGAGTTACTCTTAGCAACTGTGTCCATTTTCGGAATATACCGGCATCGCAGTTTCCTACACAGCCTTCCTTGATTCTCGGACAAAACAGATCATTTCAAACCCAGACAACAATACCAATGGAGACAATCTTGGTAGAATCTCCAAAATAGCTTTCTTTTTTTCAAAACCCAGACAACAATAAACCAATTAACTACACAATTACAATGGTTATAATTAGCCCCACTTAGCTTTAACAATGTTAGTTGTAGACTCAGGTGACTTGATGCAGAATTACATATCCTTTTACAGTGTGAGCACACACTGTAGCTGTTAAGACATGATATTCACTCAAAACAATGTATGCTGTTACAAGCTCAATAACAAATATGGACAGTTTGCAAGCTTCAGAAAAGCACCCCAATATGCCTCTTTTGGTGCAGTGTTGTGGGTTAGCTCCTAGATATACAGACTGCAAACGGCTTTGAGTGTCAGGTATATAGCCTTTAATGATAATCCTTCATGATTTGTTCCACATCGCTCTATATCACCATCTATATCTCTCCATTTCCGTTTCCCCCCGACTCTCAATCTGAAGAAGGGTCTCGATCTGAAATGTCACCAATTTCCTTCTCTCCAGAGATGCTGCCTGTCCTGTTGAATTACTCCGGCTTTATGTGTCTGTCATTGGTGTAAACCAGCATCTGCAGTTCTTTCTACACAATTCAATGTCTTCACTGACTTCATCGTTAAGGTTTCCATGAGGGCAAATTAACACAAGCAAGATCTATTGTCCAAAGCTATTGATTAGGAAAGCCCCACCCATGATGATTGCTTTCGATAGCCTTAAAGGGAGCTTTGTAAATTCATTTGTGAAAATTGTTTTGCCATTAGTTGTTATTCTAATAAATATCTGCTATCCACATAATTCCATAACTACTGAATATTCAAGTTCAAGTTCAAGTGAGTTCATTGTCATGTGTCCCTGTATAGGACAATGAAATTCTTGCTTTGCTTCAGTACACAGAACATAGTAGGCATTTACTACAAAACAGATAAGTGTGTCCATATACCATAATATAAATATATACACACATGAATAAATAAACTGATAAAGTGCGAATAAAAGATAATTGGTTATTAATAATCAGAGTTTTGTCCGAGCCAGGTTTAATAGCCTGGTGGCTGTGGGGAAGTAGCTATTCCTGAACCTGGTTGTTGCAGTCTTCAGGCTCCTGTACCTTCTACCTGAAGGTAGCGGGGAGATGAGTGTGTGGCCAAGATGGTGTGGGTTATTGATGATACTGCCAGCCTTTTTGAGGCAGCGACTGCGATAAATCCCCTTGATGGAAGGAAGGTCAGAGCCGATGATGGACTGGGCAGTGTTTACTACTTTTTGTAGTCTTTTCCTCTCCAGGGCGCTCAAGTTGCAGAACCAAGCCACGATGCAACCGGTCAGCATGTTCTCTACTGTGCACCTGTAGAAGTTAGAGAGAGTCTTCCTTGACAAACCGACTCTCCGTAATCTTCTCAGGAAGTAGAGGCGCTGATGAGCTTTCTTAATAATTGCATTATTCTCTAAAAAACTTCACTTATGCTTCCATAATTCTTTGATCAAACTTTCAATATCCATTTTTTTAAAATCAAGGTTAACCAATCTTAAGAAGGCACCAAGTGCTGGGGTAACTCAACAGCTCAGGCAGCATCTGTGGAGAACACTGATCGGTGATGTGTTGGGGACCTTCTTCATTCCAGAAAAGGTCTTTGTGTCTTCATTGGTAAACTGCACTTGCAGTCCCTTGTTTTACATTTCCTTATTCTGGATACTGATTCAGTCATGTCAACAACCCCTTTGCCTCCACAGATTCTACTTGACCCTCTGAGTTCCTCTAGTAGTTTGTTTTCCAAAATCTGCAGTTCCTTGTGCCTCTGTTCCTCGTCCTACCACTCTTGCTTCTTGCAATTTTTGCTTCCTGCTTTAATTTTTGAACCTTGAAAGTCTCCCCCACAGCTAATCTTCAAAAGGGCAAAACAACGTTCATAAATAAATCCCACTGTCGGATGTTGCTTTTCCCTCAACCAGTTGCTCCCAAGCTACTTTTGTGAGATCCTGCCTTACAAATCAACCCTCCCTCAACGTAAGGACCGACCATATCCTTTTCCATGACTGCCATAAAACTTACTGAATTCTGGTCATTTTCCCAAAACGTTCCTCCTAACATTTCCACCACTTAGATATCCTTTCCCTAATACATATCTTCAGATTCAGATTCAGATTCACATACACATTTATTGTCACATGTACCAATTAAAGTACAGTGATATCTAGCCTCTTCAATACTTGGACTCTCTACATACCACATTAATAAATCCATTGGATGCAATTTACCAATTCTAACTCTTCTAAGTTCCTTAAACTATGTTAAAATCACACACAATGACAACCATATCAAATCGTCAAGTTTATTTGTCGCATACACATACGAGATGTGCAGTGAAATGAAAGTGGCAATGCTCGCGGACTTTTGTGCAAAAAGACAAACAACCTATAAACACAATCATAACACACATATACCTTTACATAATAAAAAATGGAAGGAAAAACGTTAAGTAGAGTTAGTGCCCCTGGTGAGAAAGGCTTTTACAGTCCGAATTGCCTCGGGGAAGAAACTCCTTCTCAACCCTCTCTGTTTCACTGCCATGGCAACGGAGGCGTTTGCCTGCCCGTAGCAGCTGGAACAGTCCGTTGCAGGGGTGGAAGGGGTCTCTCATGCTATTTTTGGCTCTGGAGAGTTGCCACCTCCGTGATGTATAGTTCCTGCAGGGGGGCAAGTGAAGTCCCCATAGTGCGTCGGTCGGCCGAACGCACTACTCTCTGCAGGGCCTTCTTGTCCTTGGCAGAGCAATTCACAAACCAGATGGTGATTATTAGTCTATTCCAATATGTATACATATCTGACTCTTGGGAAGTATAAAGCTCACCAAAGTGTTCGGCCCCATTTCTTAGTTTACCCACTTCATCTTGTTGGTTATTCTTTTAAGGGTATCCTCTCTGCGTACTGATGAAATGCTCTTGATTAGCAGTGCATCGCCAACTCCCCCTTGTATGACCCAGTCAATCACCCCCCCCCACACCTGAAACTTGGTGGACTGGAGGTGTTAGTGTTAGGTCTGAAGAAAGCATCTCGACCCGAAACTCACCCATTCCTTCTCTTCAGAGCTGAAGCCTGTCCCGCTGAGTCACTCCAGCATTTGTGTCTATCTTCGTGTTAGTAACTCGGGCAGGATACGGAGGTGCGCGTGTTTCTAATGACTTCTTATGGCTGCTTTAGTGGCTCTTCAAGTGTGGAGTTATGTTTATCCTTGCTCTTTTTCCAACTGACAAGTAATGTCTACTTAACATACCATGTCTGACATGTTCACACCAAGCCCAGTTAGAAATAAAATTGACATGGCATCCAAATCTTGTGAGGAATGTTCTGCCACATCATCTCAAATCAAGATCACTCACAGTATTAAAGTTACCAGATTTTAAGCATAATAGAATAAACGGTGAATTACTGCAATTATACTGCAATAAAACATAATGCATACACTTCAAAACAAATTCAATGACTGTGCTCTGAGGGTGTGAAAGGCACAATAGAAAACAATTTTTCTCGAGCACTATTTATACTGATGTCATGGATAATTTATGACACAGAACACAAAAGAACATCTCTGATCGTATGATTAGGGAATAGCACATGATAGTCCCCCAGCCACCTTCTTGAGTTTCTTCCTTTCACATCAATTAGAGGTTATGAATGTTTAGCTGCTTTTTAAAACTCAGCCAGCTTCTCTCTTTTGTGCAAACTCCAACAGAAATGAATGGGCTTTTGCTATTTGTTTGTTTGTAGTTCTTATCATCATTTTAGTGGTGCACCACATGCACAAACAATGTAAGTGCTGATCATAAGTGAAGTATTGAGGATAGACCAAAAAATGCTGGAGTAACTCAGCGGACAGGCAGCATATCTGGATGGAAGGACATGGTCAACATGAAGAAGGGTCTTGAACACCGAAACATCACCCGTTACCCCATCAATTTGTGTCTATCTGCAGTGTAAACCAGCATCTGCATTTCTTTCCTACATATAACTAAAGTATTACTGATTAAAGGTAGCAAAGTAAAATTCTGTGAGATATTATGCAATTGCCATTCAAGTGGTGCAGGTTGACATTATTCTTGAAGTATTGTCATTGAAATTTTAAAAAACCATGTAGAGAAATGGGAAATGTTATTTAATTTCAACGTCTACATTTTTAAATTCTGTAATACCATGAAGTCGTTTTGGAAAAAAAAGCATTCTGGTCCAACACGCGAATTTGTGTCTATCTGCAGTGTAAACATTGCACCCGGAGCGGAGACTGCGGGACCCGGAGCGGAGACTGCAGGACCCGGAGCGGAGACTGCGGGACCCGGAGGGGGATTGCGGGACCCGGGAGCGGAGACTGTGGGACCCGGAGCGGAGAGACCTGCGGGACCCGGAGCGGAGAGACTGCGGGACCTGGAGCGGAGACTGCGGGACCTGGAGCGGAGTGAAACTGCGGGACCCGGGAGCGGAAACTGCGGGACCCGGAGCGGAAAACTGCGGGACCCGGAGCTGGGGCAGTGGCCCGGAGCGGAGACTGCGGGACCCGGAGCGGAGTCTGCAGGACCCGGAGCTGGGGCAGTGGCCCAGAGCGGAGACTGCGGGACCCGGAGCTGGGGCGGTGGCCTGGAGCTGGGGCAGCTGCCCGGAGCTGATGCTGTGGCGGGCCGTCTCGGAGCGGAGACTGCGTTCCGGCTTTCGGCGGCGGCGACATCGCCACGGAGGTCCGCTGGCCCGGGGGGGGTGGCATCTCCGTCCTGGCTCGATCGCCTCAGCGCAGAGGGAGAACAAGGAGGGAAGAGACGGAGACTAAGACTTTGCCTCCATCACAGTGAGGATGTGCTTGGTGAACTCACTGTGGTGGATGTTTAATTTGAGTTTATTGTATGTTTTGTTATTATTGGTTCTGTGTATGACTGCAGGCAACATCATTTCGTTCAGACCGAAAGGTCTAAATGACAATAAAGGAATCTATCTATCTATTATATTTAGCAGCTCCGAAACATGAATGAACTCAATGAGAAAGTAGGTCAGTCAAGTAAGCCAACAGTTGTGAAGAGAATTAAAATCCCACCACCTCCTTTCACTCAAATGTACCTGCCACAGCTGCCAGGAGCTTTGTATCTCTTGGCCACTTCACAAAGCTGCAACATCTAGTGACGCCAGTTTGTGGCACCTCTGGGGAAGTGAAGTGAACACTGTTTACCGCACTCAGCCACCCATCATGGAACTGTCGATTGATAGCCTTGCTCTACCAGGAGAACATATGGAAACAAGAAGGAAAAATAAATTGGGCCAAATAAAGAGAAACGCAACAGAATATGTCGAAACTACGGTTTAAACCAACATCTGCAGTTCCTTCTTACACATTAATAGCTTGAGTCTGAAACATAGACATAGAAACATAGAAATTAGGTGCAGGAGTAGGCCATTCGGCCCTTCGAGCCTGCACCGCCATTCAATATGATCATGGCTGATCATCCAACTCAGTATCCTGTACCTGCCTTCTCTCCTTACCCCCTGATCCCTTTATCCACAAGTTTCACATCTTAAATATAGCCAATGAACTGGCCTCAAATACGTTCTGTGGCAGAGAGTTCCAGAGATTCACCACTCTCTGTGTGAAATTTTATTTTCTCATCTCAGTCCTAAAGGATTTCCCCCTTATCCTTAAGCTGTGACCCCTTGTTCTCGACTTCCCAAAAATGGGAACAATCATCCTGTATCTAGCCTGTCCAACCCCTTAAGAATTTTGTAAGTTTCTATAAGATCCCCCCTCAATCTCCTAAATTCTAGCGAGTACAAGCCGAGTCTATCCAGTCTTTCTTCATATGAAAGTCCTGACATCCCAGGAATCAGTCTGGTGAACCTTCTCTGTACTCCCTCTATGGCAAGAATGTCTTCTCTCAGATTAGGAGACCAAAACTGTACGCAATACTCCAGGTGTGGTCTCACCAATACCCTGTACAACTGCAGTAGAACCTCCCTGTTCCTATACTCAAATCCTTTTGTTATGAATGCTAACATACCATTCGCTTTCTTCACTGCCTGCTGCACCTGCATGCCTACTTTCAATGACTGGTGTACCATGACACCCAGGTCTCGTTGCATCTCCCCTTTTTCTAATCGGCCACCATTTAGATAATAATCTGCTTTCCTGTTTTTGCCACCAAAGTGGATAAGCTCACATTTATCCACATTATACTGCATCTGCCATGCAAGAAGTGTCTCGACCTGAAACGTCACCCATTCCTTCTCGCCAGAAATGCTGCCCGTCTCGTTGAGTTACTCACGCTTTTTGTGTCTATCTTCGGTTTAAACCAGCATTTGCAGTTCCCTCCTACACAATATTAATAGCGTTTCAGTTTAAATCTAAATTAGTTTCTTTGTGTACAAATGCATAGGCTAATTGCAAGCCTGGGGTTTGAATGGCCAAGTCAACAATTAGAATTCTGATGGGTTGTCTGCATTTAATTTTGTTTTCAGAGCTGTCAGAGAGTAAGCAGCATCTATCATGTGCAGATACTCACTTGACAGTCCTTAATATTGGGGGGGTTACTATTCTAATTAAACAAATAAAGGAAATGCAGATATTAGAAGTTTTATATATTATTAGAAGTTCTTTCCTACATATTTAGCCTGCTCCACTGCGAAATCTCTCAAGATATGTCTACTTTGAAGAAGTAGTCAGATGAGAGTTCTGCAACATCCTCTCTCACTGCACCCCCTCTCTGATTCTCCCAGCTCATTCATTGCTCCTTTATCTCTCTACATCATTGTCTATATCTCTTGTTTCCTTTTCCCCGGAGGAGTCTGAAGAAAGGTCTCGACCCAAAACGTCACCCAGAGACTCGCAGGTTGAGTACCGGTTCCCCACAGGGCTGTGTGCTAAGCCCCCTCTTATACTGTCTCTACACCTACGACTGTAGTCCGGCCCACAACAACAACCGCATCGTCAAATTTGCTGACGACACCACTGTGGTCGGACTTATTTTCAAAGGGAGACGAGGCAGCCTACAGAGAGGAAAGTCCTGAAGTTGACAACCTGGTGCTCAGAAAACAATCTGGCTCTGAACACCAGGAAAACAAAAGAGCTCATTGTCGACTTCAGGAGGCACAGCACCCCGACTTAGTCCCCTACACATTAACGGCGAGTGTGTGGAGAGGGGTCAACACCTTCCGGTTTTCTCGGCGTCCATATCGCTGCTGACATCTCCTGGACGGACAACACGACGGCGGTCATCAAGAAGGCTCAGCAGCGGCTGCACTTCCTGAGGGTCCTCAGGAAGCACAACCTGGACTCTAACCTGCTGCTGACCTTCTACCGCTCGTCCATCGAGAGCCTGCTGACATACTGAATTACAGCATGGTATGGCAGCTGCACCGTGGCAGACAGGAAGAGGATTCAGAGGATAACCAGGACAGCGGCGAGGATCATTGGTTGCCCTCTCCCCCTCCTTGATGGTCATCTACGCCTCCCGCTGGCTTAGCAGGGCAAAGAAGATCACCAAAGACAGCTCCCATCCTGCGTTTGGACTGTTCGACCTGCTCCCCTCTGGAAGGCGCTATAGGTACATCAAATCCAGGACAAACAGACACAGGAATAGTTGCTTTCCAAGAATTATATCTACCATAAATTCAAATCCACACATGCACTGACTACACCGCCCAACACGGACTTCCATCTGTATATATGTATATATGTATGTAGCGCCGTAGAATTTGTGCACCTATTCCCCCCCCCCCCCCATCTCCCTCTGTTTGTTTTTTCTGTTTCTTGTTTTTTGTGTAAAATTGTATGTATGCACTGAGTACGAGCAGCTTTCAGTTTCACTGTACATGTATAGTGACAATAAATGGCATATCATATCATGCCTGTCCCGCTGAGTTACTCCAGCTTCTTGCAGTCAAACTGCTTTCCAGGAACAACCAACATCAATAGATGGAAAAAGGGAAAAGAACTAAAACTACACATTCTGGTGACCCAAATTAAAACAGGAAATAGAATTCAAATGCCAACAAAGAGTCTTTGACCCGAGACATCAACTGTTTTTCTCTTTCCAAAGATGCTGCTGACCTGACTGTTGAGTTTTCCAACATTCATTATTTATTTTGGTGAGAGAAAGCTTTAGAATCAACTAATCTAATTTTCCTGATGTGGCTATAGCAGTGCAGCGCTTAAATCCTTGGGCTTGGATTCTATCACACTTGCTTTTCATTCTTTTATTCTGTTCGAAATAAATAATAAAATTAAAATAAAAATAAAATTAAAAATAATTCAGAGACCCAATTTTGGAACTCATCAGGGAAACTGTGGATTCAACTCAGATCAATAACTTGGAATTTTGACGAGGCACTAAAAACTATCCCATCCTTACCTGATCTGGCCAATACATATTTAAGTTCATAAGCGATAGGAGTAGAATTTAGGCCATTCGGCCCATCAAGTCTGCTCCCTCATTCAATTATGGCTGATCTATCTCTTCTTCCTAACTACATTCACCTGCCTTCCCCCCTTAACCTCTGACACCCACACTAATCAAGATTCTATCTATCTCTAATAATAATAATAATAATACATTTTATTTGTGGGCGCCTTTCAAAAGTCTCAAGGACACTTTACAGAGATTAACAAGAATAATAAAACATATAATCGGAATAAAATAAATAATAAAGATATCACAGACACAAATTAAAAACAGAATTCGATCCAAAGACACAAAATCAAAAAACAAAATGTGAAGAGAGAGCAGCGGCAGCTAAACCGCGCCAACGTCCACTCTCCCTTCCGACAGCCATCTTTTCACACAGACTAACATATATACTTACACACAGAAAAATCATCCCCCCACAGTGGTATCCACTGTGGGGGAAGGTACAAAGTCCAGTCCCCATCCCCAGTTCACCCAAAGTCAGGCCTGTTGAGACCACCGCTATTGCCTCTACGGAGGCCCGATGTTCCTGGCCGTTCTGGCCGTGTGGTGTTGCCCTGGCGTCGGGAGAGTCCTCACAGCGGCTGGGCCACCTGGAACGGCCGCTTCCTAGCAGGGGATTGTCGGCTTCCGAAGCCGACAAGGACGCACCGGGTTGGAGCTCCCAGGCTCCCGATGTTAAAGTCGGCGCCGCCCGCTCCGCTCCGCAGACCCGCAGCACGGAGGTGTTGATCTCGGCGGTCACAGCTCACCGGAGCTCCAGCGTGTCGATCCAGCGCAGCGACCCAGGCAAGGCATCGCCCGCTCCGCTCCGCGATAGCGCTCCAGCGCTGTGCCGCCAACGAAGCCGAGGTGCTGGGCGTTCCCCGCCAGGAAACGGCGCTCCACGCCCGCTGGTAGGCCACGAGGACGGGTCGACGGGCAGCCCGGAGAAAAAAGCTGCCTCACCGACCAGGTAGGTACCTAGAAGTATAATTACCTCCTTCCCCCCACATTAAGAAGTCCATTTCTCCAACGGACGAAGAACAAGACTTACTAAAAACTTTTAAAAAAAAAAGTGAATTAAACGGACGGCTGCTGGTTAGCAGCCGTTCCCCAAGATGGCTCCTCCTCCTCCAGATCTCTGCCTTCATCCATTCATTTGGTCCTCACAGCCATCTGCGGCAATGAAATCCACCCTCAGACTAAAGATCAATAGTATTGAAGGAAATAGATCTCTGTTCAGGGACAATTAACAATGCATATTGAATGGTGATGTTGCTGATGAAACCCCCAACCCCCCCAAAAAAAACAAGAACGAAGAAGGGTCTCGACCCAAAACATCACACATTCCTTCTCTCAAGAGATGCTGCCTGTCCTGCTGAGTTACTCCAGCTCTTTGTGTCTATCTTCAGTTTAAATCAGCATCTGAAGTCCTTCCTGCACAAGAATGAACAGAAGCTGGATACTCTACCACATGGTCCACCTACACTCATGTACACGGCTCTTCCTGAACAGCATTGTGGCCACAGCTTCACAGCAAGGAACTCTGCGGTTGAAATGGCGGCTTGCATTTCACCATGGTCATTAGAAGGGGTCTGCCCCACGTGAGATGAAGATGTGTACTGATGACGTCAAAACATCTCAATCACTGGTAGTTTCATGACAATAACATTACAGAGGAGACAGACAGTGATTTAGTGATGCCGTGAATTAAATTTAATACCTGTGTTTAAAGTAGCAATTTAAATAGTTCCTGGAAATGTCAGCACCATATGTTTCCTGTGCGTTTATATTTTGCTTAGATATTTAACGGTGTGAGTCTGTCTGCATTGTGAATGACATTAGGTCATTTTAGCGGTACTTTCTAATGATGACATTTTATCCTTATTTCACAGGAGACTGAAGCATTGCGAAAAAATATTGAAATTAGAATTCCAGTATTCATTCAGCATCTCTGAAATTCACTACTGCTGCAGAATAACAATGCGTGCTCTCCACTTGTCCATTTACTCATAGCAGCGATACAGTTGAACATTGATGATAAGGAGAACAATTTCTAACTCTCTATGTTTCTTTTCTTCCTGTGTTGTCCATAAGATTCTTAAGGGGTTGGACAGGCTAGATGCAGGAAGATTGCTCCCGATGTTGGGGAAGTCCAGGACAAGGGGTCACAGCTTAAGGATAAGGGGGAAATCCTTTAAAACCGAGATGAGAAGAACATTTTTCACACAGTGAATCTCTGGAACTCTCTGCCACAGAGGGTAGTCGAGGCCAGTTCATTGGCTATATTTAAGAGGGAGTTAGATGTGGCCCTTGTGGCTAAGGGGATCAGAGGGTATGGAGAGAAGGCAGGTACGGGATACTGAGTTGGATGATCAGCCATGATCATATTGAATGGCGGTGCAGGCTCGAGGGGTCGAATGGCCTACTCCTGCACCTAATTTCTATGTTTCTATGTTTCTATGTTGCTGTGTACATCTGCTGAAAAGACATCCACCTAGATATTCATCCCCAGTTAGTGTTAAATATGCAATAGAATGGGAAATGTGTAGGAAGGAACAGCAGATGCTGGTCTACACCGATGATAGACTGAAAATGCTGGAGTAACTCATTGGGACAGGCAGCATCTCTGCATAGAAGGAAGTGGGTGACATTTCAGGTCGAGACCCTTCTTCAGGATCTCGACCCTAAACGTCACCCATTCCTTGTTGTGCAGAGATGCTGCCTGTCCCGCTGAGTTGCTCCAGCATTTTGTGTCTATCAATAGAATGGGAATGTTGCTCCTCCACTAACTTCCTTGGACCTGACGTTTGGAGATGGCGTTCAGCCGCCAGTGTTGCAGACTCATCGTGCTATGGCAGAGTATGGCAGAGGCTTCATGGAGCCCGGGTCTGCTGTTTATACTCAGGACAGTCTAGTGGCACTGTGGAACAGCAGCAGACTTGCTGCCTTACAGCACCAGAGGCTCGGGTTCGATCCTGACTACGGGTGCTGTCTGTGCAGAGTTTGTACATTCTCCCTGTGACTGCATGGGTTGTTTCTGGATGCTTTGGACTTCTTTCCACATTCCAAAGACCTGCAGGCTTCTAGGTTAATTGGCTTCTGTGAACAGTCCCTAGTATGTAGGACAGGACTAGTGTATGGCTGATCGCTCGTTGGTGTGGACTCGGTGGGCCGAATGGCCTGCTTCCATGCTGTATCCGTGCTGCAAACTAAACCCTAATTTGCAGGGCACACTAAGATATAACTCCAACAATAAGAAGAGCCACTCCTTCATCGCTGGCAACAGAATCTGGCCTGAAGCGGCTGCAATCTGGTCGTGAGTTACCAATGTTCAAACACCATCACCAGCTGGTGTTTTTTTTTGGTGTTCTTCAGTCTGAAGAAGAGTCTCGAGCCGAAGTCTCTTAATGAACTATTTACAGTTCTGTATACAGTACAGTTGCACCTCTGCACAGAGTATAGGCTTCTGACCCAAAACTTTCTCTATTTATTTTCTCCATAGATGCTGCCTGACCTGCTGAGTTACTCCAGCATGTTGTGTTTCTCTTCAATGTAATACAGCATCTGCAGTTCCTTCCTACACACCACCGCCAGCTCCTCGTGTTGGAGAGGGCATCGGGCAGTTGATTGACCTTAAAGGATTTGAGTATAGGAGCAGGGAGGTTCTACTGCAGTTGTACAGGGTCTTGGTGAGACCACTCTTGAAGTATTGCGTACAGTTTTGGTCTCCTAATCTGAGGAAAGACATTCTTGCCATAGAGGGAGTACAGAGAAGGTTCACCAGACTGATTCCTGGGATGTCAGGACTTTCATATGAAGAAAGACTGTATAGACTCGGTTTGTGCTCGCTAGAATTTAGAAGATTGAGAGGGGATCTTATAGAAATTTACAAAATTCTTAAGGGGTTGGACAGGCTAGATGCAGGAAGATTGTTCCCGATGTTGGGGAAGTCCAGGACAAGGGGTCACAGTTTAAGGATAAGGGGGAAATCTTTTAGGACCGAGATGAGGAAAACATTTTTCACACAGAGAGTGGTGAATCTCTGGAATTCTCTCCCGCAGAAGGTAGTTGAGGCCACAGTTCATGATTATATTTAAGAGGGAGTTAGATGTGGCCCTTGTGGCTAAAGGGATCAGGGGGTATGGAGAGAAGGCAGGTACAGCATACTGAGTTGAATGATCAGCCATGATCATATTGAATGGCGGTGCAGGCTCGAAGGGCCGAATGGCCTACTCCTGCACCTATTTTCTATGTTTCTATGTTTCTAAAATCTCTTCTCCTTTTTGCTGCAGTTCCCCGCATTGCATTTCCCACCCCTGACCAGCAAAGGATGCGAGAGGCCTGGTGCAACATAATGTGACTGGGACAGCCCTAATCGGCAGTTAGAGACTGATCGTTCCTGCTGCTTGGGATGGCGCTGGAGCAGAGCAGACAGACAGCATGCTGATGAAGACATGCCGCATGGAAGAAGCTGGCGTGTCCAATTTGTCACTGGCACTACGCTCTCCGGAGCCCCGCTGTCATGTCGCTCTGTAAAGCCGAGCGAGGCAAGGTGGAGATTTAAGATGGCTCAGCCGCAAAGAAAAACAACTATCAGTTCATTGCACGGATGTTGCGACTGCAATTTTATTTTGTGCATATTAGAAGCATGAAAAGGGAATTGTGTCTGACAAATAGAAGAGTGTTTGTGTTGCTGTGAATTGAGGGCACGTTTTGCTGCTTGCTTTTGCCGAGGTCCAGTATTTTGTTGGAAAATGGAAAAAGGCAACAACCGAGAGAAGAAACTGCAGTTGCTGTTGGATCTGGAGCAAAACAGATGTACTTTTAGAAAGGAGATGAGCAAGAATATCTCTAGTCAGAGGGCGGTGAATCTGTGGAATTGCCACAAACTGATGTGGAGGCCGAGTCAATGGATATTTTTAGGCAGTGATAGATAGATTCTTGATTAGTAAGGGTGTTAGGGGTTATGGGGAGAAGGCAGGAGAATGGGGTTGAGAGGGCACAACAGATCTACCATGATTAATAGCAGTATGATGGGCTGAATAGCCTAATTCTGCTCCTTGAACTTAAGAACATATGAACAGTATCAGTGGACGGAATGGACAGGCTTCATTTCGGGGGGTGACCCTTCTTCAGACTGATAGGAGTATGGGGTGGGGGTGGGGGGGAGCTTGAAAAGGGAGGTGGGGGTCAGACAAAGTCTGGCAAGTGATAAATGGATACAGTTGAGGTGGGGGTGGGGTGGATCATCAGATAGTTGGAGCAAGTCACAGAGCTAAAGGTGAAGAAGGGGATACAAGGGTGTCAGATAAGGGGAAAAGTGGAATGGTAAAATAGACATCTGGATGGAGAGAAGTGTTTCAGCTTGAGGAGCAGAAAATGAAACAGAACCCAGAAATAACAATGGACACTGGTCAGGACAGCACAGAAACTCTCTTTGGCCCACAATGTCTTCGCCAAACATGATGCCAAGATCAACTCTTATCCACCTGCACATATTCCATATCCCTCCATTTCCTGTATATGAATGAATGAATGAATGAAAACTTTATTGCCATTCAGATATACACCTAGACACAGTGCACCTTGAATGAAATTTCGTTGCATTTGACTCTCCAAAATCAGGTAATAATAAAAAGTTCTAGGTGCGTCCATAAAAATGCCTCATGCGCATGGTTCTGTAAAATAAATATATATAAAAAGTTTTTAAAAAGTGTCGATATTTTAAAAGTTCTAGCCTCGGTTTTGTTGATTGTTCAGTAATCTTATGGCCTGGGGGATGAAGCTGTTGCAGAACCTGGTTGTCCCGCTCTTCATGCTGCGGTACCTCCTCCCAGAGTTAAGCAGTATGAACAGTCCATATTGTGGGTGTGTGGGGGCTCTGGTAATGCCCTTAGCTCTAATCAGACAGCGCTTGTACCCCATGTCCATGATGGAAGGAAGATATATCCATATGCCCATATAAAGGCCACTAATGTATTCGCATTCACTACCACTCTCAGCAGCATCTGACTGTCTACCTTATCCATGCCTCCATTATTTTTTATAAGATATAGAAACAAGGAAGAGCAGATGCTGGTTTACACCAAAGGACACAAAGTGCTGGACTAAGCCAACAGGTCAGGCAGCATTTCTGGAGAACATGGATAGGTGACATTTCGGGTCAGGGACTTTCTTCCAGTTGATGGTCTGATCATTTTAGAAGACGTTGATTCTCACCCAATTTTTCAGGTCCTGTCACTTCAGTTTCTCATTATTCTGTGAAGATCACAAGGGAACTCGGGTCAGTTGAAAATGGGGGTGAGAATGGAAGAGTTTGGGAAAGCACAACAATCTAAAATAAGAATGTTATGGTTTAGTTCAGAGATTTAGCGCGGAAACAGGCCATTTGGATCACAGAGTCCGCGTGTAAATAGCTCGTTCTCAGTCTAGTTTCAGTCAACAAAATACTGAGTCAAGCACGCGCAATTAAACTTTATTTTCAAGATTCAAGAGAGTTTATTGTCATGAGTCCCAGATAGAACAATTAAATTCTTGCTTTGCTTCAGCACAACAGAATAGAGTAGGCATGAATACAGAACAGATCAGTGTGTCCATATGCCATTATATAAATATATACACACATGAATAAATAAACAGTTAAAGTGCGAATAAACAGATAATGGTCTATTAATGTTCAGAGTTTTGTCCGAGCCAAGTTTAATAACCTGATGGCTGTGGGGAAGTAGCTATTCCTGAACCTGGACGTTGCAGTCTTCAGGCTCCTGTACCTTCTACCTGAAGGTAGCAGGGAGATGAGTGTGTGGCCAGGATGGTGTGGGTCTTTGATGATGCTGCCAGCCTTTTTGAGGCAGCGACTGCGATAGATCCCCTCGATGGTAGGCAGATCAGAGCCGATGATGGACTGGGCAGTGTTTACAACTCTTTGTAGTCTTTTCCGCTCCTGGGCGCTCAAGTTGCCGAACCAAGCCACGATGCAACCGGTCAGCATGCTCTCTACTGTGCACCTGTAGACGTTAGAGAGAGTCTTCCTTGACAAACCGACTCTCTGTAATCTTCTCAGGAAGTAGAGGCGCTGATGTGCTTTCTTCATAATTGCATCAGTGTACTGGGACCAGGAGAGATCTTCAGATATGTGCACGCCCAGGAATTTGAAGCTCTTGACCCTTTCAACCATCGATCCATTGATATAAACGGGGCTGTGGGTCCCCTTCCTACTCCTTCCAAAGTCCACAATCAGTTCCTTGGTTTTGCTGGTGTTGAGGGCCAGGTTATTGCGCTGGCACCATATGGACAGTCGGTCGATCTCTCTTCTATACTCTGACTCATCCCCATCAGTGATACGTCCCACAATAGTGGTGTTGTCAGCGAACTTGATGATGGAGTTCGCACTATGACCGGCTACGCAGTCATGAGTATAGAGTGAGTACAGCAGGGGGCTGAGCACGCAGCCTTGAGGTGCTCCCATGCTGATTGTTTTCGAGGCTGACACATTTCCACCAATACGAACAGACTGTGGTCTGTGAATGAGGAAGTCGAGGATCCAATTGCAAAGGGATGCGCAGAGACCCAGTTCTGCGAGTTTGTTAACCAGCTTAGAGGGGATGATTGTATTAAATGCCGAGCTGTAATCAATGAATAACAGCCCGACATATGAGTTTTTGTTGTCCAAGTGGTCCAGAGCGGAGTGGAGGGCCAGCGAGATTGCATCCACCGTTGATCTGTTGTGGCGGTAAGCGAACTGCAGTGGGTCCAGGTTTTTGTCGAGGTAGGAGTTGATTTGCTCCATGATCAACCTCTCAAAGCACTTCAATGCCACAGGTCGATAGTCATTGAGGCACGTCACCTTGCTCTTCTTGGGCACCGGTATAATTGATGCCTTTTTAAAGCAGGTTGGAACCTCAGACCTCAGAAGTGAGAGGTTGAAAGTTTCCGTTAAAACTCCAGCCAGTTGGTCCGCACAGGTTTTTACAACATGACCGGGTATACCAGGCGCTTTTCGAGGGTTTACCCCTCTGAAGGATTTTCTGACGTCGGCCTCTGTGACTGTGACTGAAATACCATCACCGCGAATGGGGGATCGAGAAGGCACATCAATATTCTCCCTATCAAAGCGTGCGTAAAACGCATTGAGCTCGTCAGGGAGCGATGCTACACCGACATTCGAGCTACCTCCTGATTTTGCCTTGTAGGAGGTGATTGCATTCAGGCCTCGCCACATCTGTCTCATCCTCCAGCTCGGAAAACACAATAACAGTTCCCCACTACTATACCTAATCACCGTGGGTTCCATCCTTGTATCTGTTTGGCCAAGCCCTTCTCACGTCAGAGACACTCCAAAAGGTCATGCAGTTCCAGAAGATCAACACCAGACCTCGTGGGAGCTACCTTTTATAGGTCCCTGAACCTTGAGGGGCCGAACCATATGGGGGTGGTCTCTATACAATCCAATAACAAATATCGATTAACACAGTACATGATAGACAGTTCCCTAACCCAATATTACAGTAACTAATGAGGATATGGGGTAGAGGAAATAGAGCAGGGTATCAGTGGGGAAGCGGAAAGTCAAAATGTGACAGGAGACAGAATGTGTGAAGATAAAGCTTTAGATGTAAAAGGGGCAAAAACGGAAAGGAAGGGTAGTAAAAATCATCTGAAAGTGCTTTATCTAAATGCACGGAGTATTCATAATAAGATAAATGAATTAACGGTGCAATTAAGTATATATAGTTATGATATCGTGGCCATTACGGAGACATGGCTGCAAGGGGATCAGGACTGGGAGTTAAATATAGAGGGGTACTCGACAATTAGGAAAGATAGACAGGAAAGAAAGGGAGGAGGGGTGGCCCTTTTAATAAGGGAGGGAATAACGGCAATAGAGAGGAAGGATATTGCGTTGAAGGATCAGGATAGTGAAACAGCTTGGGTACAGATAGAGAATAATAAGGGGAAAAAAACACTAGTGGGTGTAATTTAGAGACCTCCAAATAGCTGTGACGCTGTTAGTCAGAACATAAATCTGCAAATAGTTGACGCATGTAAAAAGGGAACTGCTGTAATCATGGGGGACTTCAATTTTCATATTAATTGGGCAAACCAAACTGGGCAGGGTAGACTAGAGGAAGAGTTTATAGAATGTATTAGAGACGGGTTCCTAGAACAGTATGTCATAGAACCGACAAGGGGGGAGGCAATCTTGGATCTGGTCCTGTGTAATGAAGCGGGATTAATTAAAAATGTCATAGTTAGGGACTCGTTGGGAACAAGTGACCACAATATGGTCGAATTCCGTATTCAAATAGAAGGGGAGCAGGTTGAAACTCAGGCTAGGGTGCTTAGTCTAAATAAGGGGGATTATGAAGGTATGAGGACTGAGCTGATCAAAGTTGACTGGGATAGCAGACTCAAGAATAAGACGGTACATGAGCAGTGGTGTACGTTTAAGGGTATACTGTATAACCTTCAAGAAAAATTTATTCCTATGAAGAAAAAAAGGGGTAAGGGTAAGAACAGTCAGCCATGGCTCAGTAAAACTATAAAGGATAGTATTCGGCTGAAGGCAAGGGCATATAAGGTAGCCAGAGATAGTGGGAGGGTAGAGGATTGGGAAGCATTTAAAGGTCAGCAAAAAATAACTAAGAGATTAATTAAGACGGGGAAAATAGACTATGAAAGGAATTTAGCGAACAACATAAAAACTAATAGTAAGAGTTTTTATAGCTATATAAAAAGAAAAAGGGTGGCTAAGGTGAACGTTGGTCCATTGGAGGGTGAGACTGGAGAGTTGTTGGTGGGGAACATGGAAATGGCAAAGGCATTAAACGAGTATTTTGTATCAGTCTTCACCATAGAAGACACAAAAAATATTCCAAAGCTGGATAAACAGGGGGCGGTAGGAATGGAGGAGCTAAATACTATTAAGATCACCAAGGAGGTGGTATTAGGGAAATTAATGAGACTGAAGGAGGATAAATCCCCTGGGCCTGATGGATTACATCCAAGGGTCTTGAGGGAGATAGCGGTGGGGATTGTGGATGCATTGGTGATAATTTTCCAAAACTCCCTGGAGGCAGGAACGGTCCCAGTGGATTGGAAAATGGCCAATGTAACACCTATATTTAAAAAAGGAAGTAAACAGAAGGCGGGTAACTATAGACCGGTTAGTCTAACATCGGTGGTGGGTAAAATGTTAGAGACAATTATTAAAGAAAAACACTAACGGGGCACTTGGATAAACATGACTTCATCGGACAGAACCAGCATGGTTTTGTGAAGGGGAAGTCCTGTTTAACGAATCTGCTCGAATTCTTTGAGGAAGTAACAACCCGGGTGGATAAAGGGGAACCGGTGGATGTGGTATACTTGGACTTCCAAAAGGCTTTTGACAAGGTGCCACATAAGAGACTATTGCTAAAAATAAAAAATTATGGGATTGGGGGTAATATATTAGCATGGGTAGAGGATTGGCTAACAAATAGGAAGCAGAGAGTGGGGATAAATGGTTCATACTCGGGATGGCAACCGGTAACTAGCGGGGTTCCGCAAGGGTCGGTGCTGGGACCCCAGTTGTTCACAATTTATATAAATGATTTGGAGGAGGGAACCAAGTGTAATATATCAAAATTTGCGGACGATACAAAAATGGGAGGAAAAGTAGGGGATGAGGAGGATAGGAAGAGTCTGCAAAAGGATATAGATAAGCTAGGTGAGTGGGCAACAACTTGGCAGATGAAATTTAATACTAATAAATGTGAAGTCATTCACTTTGGGGAAAAAAAATGATAGGGCAAGTTATTTTCTAAATGAGGAGGAGCTGCGTTGTAATGCAACGCAAAGGGATCTAGGGGTATTAGTACATGAATCACTGAAAGTTAGTATGCAGGTGCAGCAAGCAATCAGGAAGGCCAATGGAGTTTTGGCCTTTATTGCTAGGGGGATTGAGTATAAGAACACGGAGGTCTTGCTGCAGCTGTACACAGTATTAGTGAGACCACATTTGGAATACTGTGTACAGTTCTGGGGTCCATACTTAAGAAAGGATGTACTAGCCCTGGAGGCAGTGCAGCGAAGGTTTACAAGATTAATTCCTGCAATGAGGGGATTGACATATGAGGAAAGGTTAAGTAGGCTGGAACTCTACTCTTTGGAGTTTAGAAGAATGAGAGGCGATCTCATTGAAACATATAAGATCGTGAGGGGCCTTGATCGGGTGGATGCACCGAGGATGTTCCCAATGATCGGGGAAACTAGAACTAGGGGACATAGTTGCAGAATAAGGGGGGGCTCTTTTAAAACTGAGATGAGGAAGAACTTCTTCACCCAGAGGGTGGTTAATTTAGGGAATTCACTGCCCCAGGGAGCAGTGGAAGCAGAAACTTTAAATATATTTAAGACTAAAATAGATGTTTTTTTAGCTGCCAAGGGGATAAGGGGCTACGGGGAGAGGGCAGGGATATGGACCTAGGTATGGTTAGTATAGTAAGACCTGAGTGATCTCCTGGACAAGTGTCGATCGCCTAGATTGGGGTCGGAGAGGAATTTCCCGGATTTTTTTCCCGAATTGGACCTGGGTTTTTATCCGGTTTTTTACCTCCCCCAGGAGATCACGAGGTTCTTGGGGTGGAGAGGGGTGATAGCGGTATAAAGGGGAGGGTAGGGTCTTGTGTTCTGTGTCTTGTGTCTACTGTTTGTGGGTAAGTGTGTCTGTTTAGTGTTCAGCCATGAGCGAATGGCGGTGCGGGCTCGATGGACCTGGTGGTCTGCTCTCGCACCTGCTTTCTATGTTTCTATGTTTCTAATACATTATATTCGAAAGGAGCTTCTGGAAGGAAGCAAACATAGCAACATTTGCCCAGATATTCAAGAAAACCAGACAAGGCTCAACACTTAACGCAATCAACCAAGCAACGTATGAATTTGCAGATGTCCCATTCTTTCCCTGCAGCTCTTATCTAGACTCCAGACAAACTGGCACCATTCAGCACCTTGTCCCAGTTCTGCAAAAGGCACATTTCAATTGACCAAAATGGCCTAACAGCACAGAAGCCTTTACTCAATTTTAATGTCCTGGCAGCTCCAATTTGGCCAGAATTAACACGCGCAGATCAGCGATCCCCGTACACTAACACTATACGTATGTCATTGGAGTGTGTGAGGAAACCTGAGCAGCCCGGAGAAAAGCCATGTAGGTCACGGGGAGAACGTACACACTGCATACAGCCAACACCCCTAGCCAGGATCGAACTTGGGTCTCTGGTGCTGTAAGGCAACAACTACTACTGCATCACTGTGCTACCCATTAATGTGGAAAGAATTGGTTACTTTTACTATGCCTGCCAATGACTTCTTCCACCAGATGGAGTCCAATGTCAGAAGGTCTCCTCAATGTGAACACATCAAGAAAAGTTAGTCTTCAGAAGCAAGGAAAATATCTCAGCTGTACCAAGATGCAGAGGCCCCAAATTGATTATAGACAATTGTTAATGCCAGTACTGATGTAAGCTGAGGCAAAAACTTGATTGCAATAAAAGTCATCTTTCAGTTTAATCAAAATTCTAATGAAGGGTTGTGCTGCTCACTCAAGGAAATGAATGGTTCATTTAACACAAATTACATTTGAAAGTGTAATTTGTTTCATATTATTACTTGAAGAACTCGTAGAAACTGAATTGATAGGTAAGTGAACAAGAACCTTCATATATAGTCTTCAAACTCTGTACTCATATTAAGTCCCTTCAGGTCATTTATAATTTCAAAACTGCTGTGGAAAAATGCAATTAATTTTATTTTATTGTGCATTAGATTTGATTACGATTTGGTATTATGGACACTACATATCCCATTTGCATTCATACAATCATCATATGAATAGAAAATGCTTGACATCTTTATCAAGTATGCAAAATCGTGAGTGGTTTTCTTGGAACTGATACATCAGCATATTAATAGTCCTGGAAGAAAGAGAAAGTTTAAGGCTGGCGAGGAGAGGGAAAGGGAGAAACACAAGCCAGGGACTGAGAAGGATAAGGAGAGGAAAAAAATGGCATCGAAAGGAGAATGGGAATGGGGAAGTGATCTGAGAAAGTGTGCAGATTAGGAAGTGGGGGACTGAGGAGTTGTTGGAAGGGGCAAAGATGTAGGGGTTGAATCGGAAGGATCGTAAAGAGGGAAGGGTTAGGGTTAGGGTAACTGAGGAAGGTAGGTGAGCTTTATACAGTAATTAGTTATATTCAGTAAATGTAAAAGAGTCTGCCATTTAATGGACTTCAATCTCCTTCCCACTGGAAAAAAGCATCAAACTGCAAGTTACTTCTCGTGAAGTTCTGGTGGCAAATTTGGGAGGTCATGGAACAATATGAGAATCGATGTCAGAGTCCTTTCTCAGGACAAAATTATTAACACGGAGGTCTTTCTTATATTCAGCTCCATTAGACAAGTTACATTTCAACACCAGATCTCCGAAGCAGGCTCCATGTCTTGTGCTCCATCACAGAAAGTGAGTACCAGGCAGATACAAGAAAAATGTCAGGAATGTGCTTGAAGCCTCCTTGAGGAAAAAAAAAAAAAATCAAATATTCTCACAGACTCATGGAGTCCCCGGGCCAAGTGGAGGAGTAGCATTTAGTATTGTATTGAGAGCCACAAGTCCATGCACAGGAGCCAACCTAATAGCAGAAAGAATTTATCTTTGCACAAACTATCCACTTGCCCATGTCGTTAGGGACCTGTTTGCTCATTAATTATTAGATCTGTGTTTCCTACAATGGCCATTTCAGTCACCTCAGAGCCCACACAAGATGGAGTGAAAGTAAGTCATTGGTGCTTCCCAAGGACCATCTTTGTCAATATATTTATGTTGCGTGCATGTTGTAAAATTCGAAGTTTGGGATCTTGTTATTACTCCATGCTAGTTCCACAAAGTAATGTTGTTCATCATTATACTTTCATCATTTGTTGAAAAATGGCAAGAAATAGATGCACGTAAAGGAGCAACAAAGCACATAAGATGAATGCCAGAACAGCTTATGAAGTGAAGCTCTCCTTATTCATCTTGAGTTGATGTATGATGTTTTCATCTAAGGAGTTGCAGCTTTCGCTTCTCTCACTATCAGAAGGAGCGAGCGAGCACCATCAAACATATATTCAGAAGAGAACACTTTCAATGGTATCCAAAATCAGGATATATCGTTAGTGTTTACTAGCAGATCCCAAAAGTTATAATCTAATGTCATTACCATCAATATGGTCCATAAATCAATGATACCTATCATAATGTCAAGGAGGCAACACATATTAATGCAACAAGCATCACGACAACACAAACAGGGAGCAGCAGTAGATTTGTTGCCTTACAGCACCAGAGACGGGGGTTAGATCCTGAATCATGGCCCGCTCCCCCAGCTCGTAAACATGGGAGGAATGAACTGAAATGGAGGTGGACCGAGTGACATTTGTTGAATTGGTAACAAAATCTGAAATGCTCACACAATTCAAATGATCTCAGCTAGAGTTGAACCAACTGTGGATGATGAATGATTCAATGACAAATAAAGGTAAAAGGTCAAAAACTTTATTTGCCATTTGTGCTTACACACAAAGGAACTCTTGTGCGGTTGTTCAGAGAGTCAAGTCAAAAAGACACACAGAAGACACATAATCTATAAAAACATATACTGTCCTCATTTGGATCCAGAGCAGACTACAGGAAGATGCTAAACCCATAGAGGCAAGAGGAAATAATGTCTCCTTCAAGTTCAAGTTAAAACCAGCTTATTCAGTACAAAAATCTGCAAGGACGTTGGGAGGGAGGACTACAAACAGTTATGAGCCTCGATTTTGTTTACTTAATAGATAAAGTCAGTTACCAATCACATAAATTGTGTACCTTGTTAAGAAATGTTTAAAAGTGTTAAATCTACACAGGGAAAAATACCAAGTGGGGCGCAATGAAGTACACTTTTTCATGGACAGGGGAAGCATGTGCTATGCCTGACTTGTAACAATGACTAGAGTACTACCGGCTGGAGAAAACTTGACAACTCTGCATGTGAATAGGTTAAGAACACTGCCTTATAAATAAACCATTACATAGAAACATAGAAACATAGAAATTAGGTGCAGGAGTAGGCCATTCGGCCCTTCGAGCCTGCACCGCCATTCCAATATGATCATGGCTGATCATCCAACTCAGTATCCCGTACCTGCCTTCTCTCCATACCCTCTGATCCCCTTAGCCACAAGGGCCACATCTAACTCCCTCTTAAATATAGCCAATGAACTGGCCTCGACTACCCTCTGTGGCAGAGAATTCCAGAGATTCACCACTCTCTGTGTGAAAAAAGTTATTCTCATCTCGGTTTTAAAGGATTTCCCCCTTATCCTTAAGCTGTGACCCCTTGTCCTGGACTTCCCCAACATCGGGAGCAATCTTCCTGCATCTAGCCTGTCCAACCCCTTAAGAATTTTGTAAGTTTCTATAAGATCCCCTCTGATACATTACCTTTTGATGTATATATTTGAATATTTCTTTGAAGAAATTATCCCTGTGGAAATCCCACCATAATATTTAAGCATGTCCAATCCAAGCTACTGCGAAGTCGAGTTTAAAACATATGTATGAACATCTACCCCTTATGAAACTACACTTATCCAAAATTGGAAAGCTTATATGCTAGTACACAAATATCACATTGCACCATCTGTGCAATGGATTTTATCATCAGGGCTACACAGTTACAAGCAGAAAATATTGGTAAACTTAACTGTTTGAAGTAAATATGTTCAGTGTGAAGACTCCATGCCCACTTATAAACCTTGCCTTCTACATTCCACCTCCACGGTGACTTGGTGAGAGCTGCAAATGTTTTTCCCCTTGTGGGGGAATCTATAAATAAGGGACAGAGTTTCAGAATACAGGGACCTCCCACAGAAGGAGAATGTGAAGGAGTTTCTGCTCTGAGGGTTTTGCATCGCAGGCTAATTCTCTACCCCAGAGAGACGTGGATACAGAATCACTGAATATATTTAAAGCCGGTCTAAAACGTTTATTAGCCAAAGATGCAAGCAGATTGTGAGGAAACGTCAAGAAAGGGGAGTTGAAGCCTGGATCAGATTAGCCGTGAGGTTATTGGATGACATCACATGGTCACCTCCTGCTCCTCTTTCTTGTGTTGTATTATTCAGCAATATTGGCTGGCATTTCGCCAACATGTACACCGGCGGCTGCATGTGCTGGACTGGAGGTGCGGCGGCTTCGACCACCCCGGGCCGCAGTGTTTGAACCGGCCCGTTCACGGGGTTCGGTGAGCTGCGGGACTGTTTGTACCATCGCCCGGTGGGGTATCGCCTCAGCGCAGAGGGAGAAGAGGGAAGAGACTGCAGCCCTAAGATTTTTGCCTCCACCACAGAGAGGAGGTGTTTGGAGGACTCACTGTGGTGGATGTTAATTTGTGTTTATTGTTGTTTATTATTGTATGATTGTATGTATGACTGCAGGCACAAAATTTTGTTCTGACCGTAAGGTCTGAATGACAATAAAGGAAATTCAATTCAATTCAATTCAATTCATCATCAATGTGGTAGTTAGTTTGTTGGCTATCAGTAAACATAGCATCCTGATCCAGCCAGTCCAGCCAGTTAGAGACACACAAAATAACCCAGTAGATCAGACAGCATCTCTGGAGAAAAGGAATAGGCGACGTTTCAGGTCGGAACCCCTCTTCAGACCCTACAGTAACCATGGTTATCTTGTGGTTATGAAGGAAAATTGTTATAATTTCCAAATGCTCATGATAATTTGTGAGAATTACCAGGTTTTAAGGCTCTGGAGTCAACTGTGTTACTCAAACTGTGAGGCATTCTCCTTCCCCTCCACTCCGAAACCTCCAACCAAACTGTACTAGCATACTCAATGTTGATGGTATCCTTGCACCTCATTGGAGTCTGTGGCCTTAAAGCTCCTATGGTCAGCTAACCATGAAAAGTCTGACACCCTGATGTTTCCAATCCTTGCTAGGGAACAGCTGAGACCAGAATCTCCTTACACACAACAAAAACGAACAGTGCACTATGGCACTAAATGGCCAACTGACTACATCTTTCTGGACAGAGGGTTGTCATACACCAGATAAACAGTGGCTTCAGCATTTGGAGTTACGTTTCTCTGCAAACAAGTTATATTAGACAACGAACTCAAGAAAATAAAATTAACACATTCTGTCAACTTTGGTCTCCAAGTGGTAGTTTCCTGCACATACCATCTTATTGGAGTTTTTCAATTGCAAAATCCAAAGTACCCATTATCTATTTTCTCAAAGGTACACAAGTGTTGCTATGGTAATGGTTCTTTACAGACCTGCACAAATCCAAAAAAACCTCTGCTGTTTCTTTTTGAAACTAGCAATCAGGATCCTTTGGTTGTTGGCTGGTCCATAAATACAAAATGGTTTTGTGTACTATATTGATTGTTCACATATTGATCTTGCCTTGTGAGTGAAGAAGTCGAAAGCACTATGAGTTTAAATCTTGCTTAATCTTATAAACGCTATAGGTATCTTAGCCTTTGCTAGTTTATTGGGGGAGACATTAACATTATTAAAAGCAACATCATATCCTTGTGAGACAACTTGTAACGGTATTATTCAATGTCTACATTGAAGATCGTTAAGTTTAAATCTTTTGCTTGTACATATTCACCCGACTCTAACACTAGTTTCACCATCTGGAGGAATATTTTCTTTCCTACAAATTTCTGCTCAAATTAATTTACATATTACTGTAAGCAGAAGCTGCCATAACAAGTGCTATTGCACATAAGTTAAAAACATAAGTTTTTAAACAAAATCATCGCCTTGAGAACTTACCAATGTCTTAAAGTTTGATTATTACATTGAAATGGCTTTTCTCACAAAATACATGGCAGAATGTACAACACCATTTTTTCTACTATTATGCAGATGAATGTTTCTTTAATGTCGCTATATGCAATGTTAAGTTTGACCCTGGCAGGTTAATGCCAATTGTTAATAACATACTATATACCCATATAACCATATACCCAATTACAGTACGGAAACAGGCCATCTCGACCCTTCTAGTCCGTGCCGAACACATATTCTCCCCTAGTCCCATATACCTGCGCTCAGACCATAACCCTCCATTCTTTTCCCGTCCATATAACTATCCAATTTATTTTTAGATGATAAAAACGAACCTGCCTCCACCACCTTCACTGGAAGCTCATTCCACACAGCCACCACTCTCCGAGTAAAGAAGTTCCCCCTCATGTTACCCCTAAGCTTCTGTCCCTTAATTCTCAAGTCATGTCCCCTTGTTTGAATCTTCCCTACTCTCAGTAGGAAAAGCTTATCCACGTCAACTCTGTCTATCCCTCTCATCATTTTAAAGACCTCTATCAAGTCCCCCCTTAACCTTCTGCGCTCCAAAGAATAAAGCCCTAACTTGTTCAACCTTTCTTTGTAACTTAGTTGCTGAAACCCAGGCAACATTCTAGTAAATCTCCTCTGTACTCTCTCTATTTTGTTGACATCCTTCCTATAATTAGGCGACCAAAAAAATTGTACACCATACTCCAGAATTGGCCTCACCAATGCCTTGTACAATTTTAACATTACATCCCAACTTCTATACTCAATGCTCTGATTTATAAAGGCCAGCACACCAAAAGCTTTCTTTACCACCCTATCTACATGAGATTCTACTTTCAGGGAACTGTGCACAGTTATTCCCAGATCCCTCTGTTCACCTGCATTCTTCAATTCCCTACCATTTACCATGTACGTCCTATTTTGATTTGTCCTGCCAAGATTAGCACCTCACACTTATCAGCATTAAACTCCATCTGCCATCTTTCAGCCCACTCTTCCAACTGGCATAAATCTCTCTGTAGACTTTGAAAATCTACTTCATTATCCACAACCTCACCTATCTTAGTATCATCTGCATACTTACTAATCCAATTTACCACACCATCATCCAGATCATTGATGTACATGACAAACAACAGTGGACCCAACACAGATCCCTGTGGCACCCCACTAGTCACTGGCCTCCAACCTGACAAACAACCATCCACCATTACTCTCTGGCATCTCCCATTCAGCCACTGTTGAATCCATCTTGCTACTCCACCATTAATACCCAACCATTGAACCTTCTTAACCAACCTTCCATGAGGAACCTTGTCAAAGGCCTTACTGAAGTCCATGTATACAATATCCACTGCTTTACCCTCATCAATTTCCCGAGTAACCTCTTCAAAACATTCAAGAAGATTAGTCAAACATGACCTTCCAGGCACAAATCCATGTTGACTGTTCCTAATCAGACCCTGTTTATACTGTGGCATCAGTGTGAATTTTTTTGGTACCTCAGTTCTTTTTTTCCTGGAGTCAGAAGATGTAAATACTTGTCCAACATCCAAAGTTTACGTCTGATTACATTTTTTTAAAACATTGATCCAAATAAAAACTGCCACTGTCCACTCATTGAACCAGTTTTTACAAGCAATGAAATCTTCAAAGTGTTTCATTGGGCCAGATACATTTCTCTTCCAAATCTGGTTAGATCTTTGCACAACTCTCTTGGTAACATCACATGTAAATCAAGCCATATTGGGATCCCAGGCATCACATCATTTGTTTTCCTATCAACCTTAAACACCAGAAATGTTGGAAGAAATCCTACAAGTCGAGATGAGGATCCATTTTGTTAGAAGAGAAATGAATTAAAAGGAGAAAGATATCTGATGTGTTTTCCACCCATGGGAGCCACCCTCTTAACAACACCTCCTGCAGGAGTAACTTACACACGGGACATCCTTTCAAAGGTAGCCTTTTCTCACATCAAGCTGGCACTGGTGACTGCATTGCTCTCAAGGTCAACTCACTTTCAGAAAGTTAGTCTCAAGACTGTTCCAGGCAGATGTTAATATTCAGTACCTGTAAGCTTTTGTTGCTCATCACTACATTTCAGAACAAAAATCCTTCGATTTTTGGTTAGTGTGACTTTAGCTTTCAGAGCCGGCAGTGACATTGAGAACATTGCAGCTCTCCACAAACACGGGCATTGTGTAGACAAGGGACAAGGTAAAGAAAGACCTTCAGGATCTGGCACTCTGGAGTAGAGTTTAGTTTATCGTCATGTGTACCAAGGTACAGTGAAAAGCTTTTGTTGTGTGCTAACCAGTCAGCGGAAAGATAATACCTGATTACAATCGAGCCATCTGCAGCGTACACATAGACTTGATAAAGGGAATAATGTGTATGATGTTTAGTGCAAGATAAAGTCCAATAAAGTCTGATCAGAGATGGTCTGAGGGTCTTCAATGAGGTAGATATTAGCTCAGGATTGCTCTCTCGTTGTTGTCAAGTCAAGTCAAGTTTATTTGTCACATACACATACGAGATGTGCAGTGAAATGAAAGTGGCAATGCTCGCGGACTTTTGTGCAAAAGACAAACAATAAAACAACCAAACAAATTATAAACACAATCATAACACACATATTCTTTTACATAATAAATAATGGAAGGAAAAACGTTCAGTAGAGTTAGTCCCTGGTGAGATAGGCGTTTACAGTCCGAATGGCCTCTGGGAAGAAACTCCTTCTCAACCTCTCCGTTCTCACCGCATGGCAACGGAGGCGTTTGCCTGACCGTAGCAGCTGGAACAGTCCGTTGCAGGGGTGGAAGGGGTCTCACATGATTTTGTTTACTCTGGAGTTGCACCTCCTGTTGTATAGTTCCTGCAGGGGGGTGAGTGAAGTTCCCATAGTGCGTTCGGTCGAACGCACTACTCTCTGCAGAGCCTTCTTGTCCTTGGCAGAGCAATTCTCAGTTAGGATGGTTCAGTTGCCTGCTTACAGCTGAAACAAAACTGTCTCTGAATCTGGAGGTGATCACACTTCAATACCTTTTGCTCGATGGGAGAGGGGGAGGATATGAGAGAGAGGAGTTACTACATACTTTAATTGAAAGGACCCACAGGATTGAGACAGGTCTGTGTATTGTCTAATTTCATATCAGTCAATTTGCATGGGTAGAAACAAGTAGATATGTTTCTGCATATTTCACCTTGTCCTGCAGTTACTTGTGACACCTCCAAGGACGGCAGAATGATAATTTGTAACTCATAAGGATTCTGCGCAGACAACAAGAGGAAAATAAAAGACAAAAAGCTGGAGGATCAGGCAGCAGCTCTGGAGAAAAGGAATAGGCGACGTTTCGAGTCAAGACCCTTCTTCAGATAAACGGAACCTATTCCTTTTCTCCCTAGATGCAGCGTGACCTGCCGTGTTACTCCAGTATTTTGTGTCTATCTTTGGTTTAAACCAGCATCCACAGTTCCTTCCCACACCGAGAAATATAAAAATGCTGCAATGCATGCCCCCGCGCTCCTCTCCTCTCCTACTGCAAGCTGACAAAAGGCTGCTAAGCAGCAGATATGCCAGTCTCACTGAACTCAGCCATGTGTTTATAACAGAGTCATACTCTATATACTTGATTGCAGTTAAAGTGGTGGATTTTAGGTCAGGTATATCAGGTTTGTGGCTGCATTGATTTCACCATTGTTCCTGGTGGATTTCATGCCTTTTACTTGGAAGGGATTATTCAGGAGTTACACAATTACGTGAGTATAGCAAGTACTGATTCAAACAAGAACCAATCCTCAGAAATCTGTTGTAATGTACATAGCAAGCACTAATCAGTATGAAGTTAAAACGACAGTTCTATAAACAAACAGTGCTGTCTGGTGACATGACCACGACACATTCTTGTATACATCCACTGAACATAAGATAATAGGGTTTAAGAAGGAACTGCAGATGCTGGAAAATCAAAGGTACACAAAAATGCTGGAGAAACTCAGCGGGTGCAGCAGCATCTATGGAGTGAAGGAAATAGGCAACGTTTCGGCCCGAAACGTTGCCTATTTCCTTCGCTCCATAGACGCTGCTGCACCCGCTGAGTTTCTCCAGCATTTTTGTGTACCATAAGATAATAGGGTAGAGCTTAGTTTATTATTGTCACGTGTTATGAGGTACAGTGAAAAGTTTTTGTTTGCTATCCTGTTTAAGGGAAGATTATACATGATTACACTCAAGCCGTCCACAGTGCACAGATCAAATATAAAGGTTACAACATTTAGTAGAAGGTAAAGTAATTTAGCGCGAGGTAAAGGTATGTGAATTGGTCAACGTCAAACCTGGCAGCTTCATCACAAAGTTATTCCACACCACTGTGATAGAGATGAAGGAATCTTCACACCAGTTTTATTTTGTCACTTGGCACATCAAGCATGTTTATACGATCTGCCCTCTGCCTGTCGATAATTGGGATATTTGTGTACTTCAGCCTTCAAAACACTAATTCTGCCCCCCAGCAAGGATGTTTAAACATTCAAAAGGTATCATGGCAGCCACAGTGTGCTCACATTTTAAATATGTTGTTCAATGAGAACTTTTGTTGGAGTCAAAATAAACAATATCTTTGTCGCTATTGAAATTGTAATGTGTCACCCACCGGCTGTTATCTTTGATTTGATTATTAAAAATGTATATACTTTGAGTTTGGAAGTTTCTGCTGTGAGGGTTCTCCCAGCTTCTCCTGATGAATAACGATTTTAACATCAACTGATTTCAGCCTCCGAGTGGCTCAGTTCACTCATCACATTAGCGCACTAATTAGAGGAAATAATGCTGCATTGAGTATTCAGTAACTTGCCTGCACTGCTTTAATCACACACATCCTCAGTTACCAGTTTGTAGCACAAGGATAATTGATTAGTAAGGGTGTCAGGGGTTATGGGGAGAAGACAGGAGAATGGGTTTGAGAGGGAAAGCTAGATCAGCCATGATTGAATGGCGAAGTAGACTTGATGGGCCAAATGGACTAATTCTGCTCCTATAGTTTATGGACTTATGATGCAGCCAAGGCACTCATCGACCATGTTCTAAAAGTAAATTCACCCCCACACCAAGGTTCACGAGTCAAAAATAATAAAACTTTTCAATACCTTTGTAGCGAGTCCAAACTTTGTGGTGATAAGGTTACTTTATTTGATGAGATAAGTTTGACATACATGTGCGTTGGGACTCTCAAACAATTGAGTCATTGCTGTTGCTGCTGGTGAGCAAGGGTGTTGACTCCAGCTCAGCTACCTGTTGACTCATGATCTCAAGGTAAGATCTGTTGGTGTAGCAGGACGCTCCCCTTAACGACAGTCCTCATAACCACTGATCAGGGTTCAACAGTAAGTGGTCTGACCATCAGGTGACAGTACAGGAACACTCCCCAGAAACGGAGGAAGGACAACGAGCAGGCCAACGAAATGCGGCAGCCAAAACTCGAAAACCCACAGGTGAAAAGGGATAGAGCACGCTCAACTTCTACCAGAAGGTGTGCAAGCATGGTCGAGGGCAGCTCCTGCTGTGGGTCGGGGGCACCCCATGTGTCGGGACGGTGGGGCCCACAGGCGCAGTCAACGCTCTGGCTGTGGGCCATCCCGGCCGTATGCGGAGGGGAGCAAGGAGACCAATGCAAAAGCCGCAGGATGGACGAGACACAGTCGCAGCTCATCGATCAGCAGGGGATCGTGTCCAGAGAAATATGGTACCCAGCAATGGCTGGGAGATATCGGCAACAATGCAAACCAAAGAAAACACAACAAAGAAACAAGATTAAACTAATAGCTAACTCCGGTGAGGTCATTACAGTGTAAAAAGTGAGAAGAGAAAATAAAACTACAGTGAGCAAACAAGTCCTAACTGGTAGGAAACTAAAAGTTCAAATTGTCCAATGCCTGATGAGAAGCTATGCCACTTTCATTTCACTGCACATCTCATATGTGTATGTGACAAATAAACTCGACTTGACTTGACTTGACTTGACTTGACTTGACTTGGAAGCTGGAAAAAAGTGGAGGTTGCAGTGATACCATCCGACCTGAGGTGGCGCTGTTGATGATGGTCAGGCTGCAGAGACGGCATCCGACCTGAGGTGGTGCTGTGGACGGCGGTCAGAGTAGGTCGAGCATCATTTCTGGCTGGCCCTGGCGGCCATTTTGGCAGTAGACCGCGGCAGGCATGTAGTAGGCGGCGGCGGCCATTTAGGCAGCCACTGAGGAGGCCTTTACAGGTGGCCAACCGAGGTGATTCCTGGATCTGTGTGGGGCGGCCGGCATCGACAGGCCTCACCCCACCTCTGCAGGTTGGAACTCCACCCACCATCGCCAGAGACTGGCTCCACTGCCGCGCCCCTGGCGGAAACTGAAAGCTGCCGGGGAATCCGTCACGGGACCGCCGATGCACGACTGGCCGAGACTCCACCCCGCCGCTGGGCCGACCACAGCCCAACCGGATGGGAAGCCAGCGACCGGAGATTGTCGAAAACTGCGCTGGCGAGGAGCAGAAGGATATCTTCGTGCAGCCGCCCCAGTTAGGCCCGCGCGATCGGTAGGCTAGGCCTTGAGCAGCGGCCGGTGGGGAGTCGGGCGGGCCCGCTCGCTCCCTGCTCCTGGGGCCGGCAGGCTGCGGTGCCGCTGCCGGTGATGCTGGGAGCGGTGTGCTGATATATCTGCAGCTCCTGCAGCAGCTGGTGGGGGAGCATCGGCAGCCGTGGCCTCTCAGCCCCGTTGGTCGGCTCCGGGCTGGCCATGCGGGAGAGATCGGCAGCTGTCAAACAAGGCCTGGATCACGCCCATCGACCCGTGCGGTCTGCGAACGCCGAGACCAGTCACAGGAGCGTGTTGAGGCGGTCAGCGGCGGCATACATTATGGTAGGGTTGGCGGCAGCGTTGTTCAGTATGGCTGGCCTGTTGCAGACATCATGTCACCACTGTAGAGGTGGGTGGTCGGCTGCGTGCCTCGGGAGAAATACAAAATCCCAATTTGGATCATCGCGGGTCACCAACGTAGTGAGTCCAAACTTCTTGGTCATAAGGTTACTTAGGCGAATTGTTCATGGGGAACAAGGACATGGCAGACCAATTGAATAACTACTTTGGCTCTGTCTTCTCTAAGGAAGACATAAATAATCTGCCGGAAATAGCATGGGACTGGGGGTCAAATGTGATGGAGGAACTGAGTGAAATCCAGGTTAGCCGGGAAGTGGTGTTAGGTAAATTGAATGGATTAAAGGCCGATAAATCCCCAGGGCCAGATAAGTTGCATCCCAGAGTACTTAAGGAAGTAGCCGCAGAAATAGTGGATGCATTAGTGATAATTTTTCAAAACTCTTTAGATTCTGGAGTAGTTCCTGAGGACTGGAGGGTAGCTAATGTAACCCCACTATTTAAAAAGGGAGGGAGAGAGAAAACGGGGAATTTCAGACCAGTTAGTCTATCATCGGTGATGGGGAAAATTCTGGAGTTAGTTATTAAAGATGGGATAGCAGCACATTTGGAAAGTGGTGAATTCATTGGACTGTCAGCATGGATTTATGAAAGGTAAATCATGTCTGACGAATCTTATAGAATTTTTCGAGGATGTAACTTGTAGAGTGGATAAGGGAGAACCAGTGGATGTGTTATATCTGGACTTTCAGAAGGGTTTCGACAGGTCCCACATAAGAGATTAGTATGCAAACTTAAAGCACACGATATTGGGGGTTGAGTATTGATGTGGATAGAGAACTGGCTGGCAGACAGGAAGCAAAGAGTAGGAGTAAACGGGTCCTTTTCAGAATGGCAGGCAGTGACTAGTGGGGTACCGTAAGGCTCAGTCCTGAGACCCCAGCTATTTACAATATGTATTAATGATCTGGATGAGGGAATTGAATGCAACATCTCCAAGTTTGCGGATGACACGAAGCTGGGGGGCAGTTTTAGTTGTAAGGAGGATGCTAGGAGGCTGCAAGGTGACTTGGATAGGTTGGGTGAGTGGGCAAATGCATGGCAGATGCAGTATAATGTGGATAAGTGTGAGGTTATCCACTTTGGTGACAAAAACAGCAAAGTAGGCTATTATCTGAATGGTGGCTGATTAGGAGAAGGGGAGATGCAACGAGACCTGGGTGTCATGGTACACCAGTCATTGAAAGTAGGCATGCAGGTGCAGCAGGCAGTGAAGAAAGCAAATTGTATGTTATCATTCATAGCAAAAGGATTTGAGTATAAGAGCAGGGAGGTTCTACTGCAGTTGTACAGGGTCTTGGTGAGACCACACCTGGAGTATTGTGTACAGTTTTGGTCTCCTAATCAGAGGAAAGACCTTATTGCCATAGAGGGAGTAAAGAGAAGGTTCACCGGACTGATTCCTGGGATGGCAGGACTTTCATATGAAGAAAGACTGGATAGACTCGGCTTGTACTTGCTAGAATTTAGAAGATTGAGGGGGATTCTTATAGAAACTTACAAAATTCTTAAGGGGTTGGGCAGGCTAGATGCAGGAAGATTATTACCGATGTTGGTGAAGTCCAGAACTAGGGGTCACAGTTTAAGGATAAGGGGTAAATCTTTTAGGACCGAGATGAGAAAATCATTTTTCATACAGAGAGTGGTGAATCTGTGGAATTCTCTGCCACAGAAGGTAGTTGAGGCCAGTTCATTGGCTATATTGAAGAGAGAGTTAGATGTGGCCCTTGTGGCTAAAGGGATACAATACAATACAATGCAATACCATTTATTTGTCATTTGAACCTCACATGAAGTTCAAACGAAATTTGGTTTCTGCAGTCATACAAGAAATGAACCAAGACACACACCCAACAGAATTTACACAAACATCCATCAGAGTGAATCTCCTCCTCACTATGATGGAAGGCAAGGTCTTGTCTCTCCCTTGCTCTTCATTCCTCTCCCGAAGTCAAAGTCAAAGCCCCCAGCGGGCGCTAGAAAGCCCCACGGCCACTTAAAGCCGCGCCGGGCGATGTAAGGCCCCGCTCCAGGTCACTCTCAATCCCGCAATTTGGGCGGGAGAAGTCGCCGTTGCCGGTGCCCCGGCAAAGCGGTCTCCCACCAGGGACCCGCGAGCTCCAGGTGTCACCATCCACCGGAGTATTGTCGCAGCCGCGCGCCACCGCAGCTCTCCACGCTTCGAAGCCGGCCAGCTTCACAATGGTAGGTCCGCAGCACCGCAGATCCGCAGGCTCTGTGACTTGAGCCCCCAGGTCGTTCCGGTTGGAGGCCGCTCCACTGTGCTAGGCCCCAACGACAACGGAGACCCGGCAGGGAAAAGGTCGGGTCCCCGTACAGGGAAGAGATCTTAAAGTTTCTCCCACCCACCCCCCTGCCCCCCACACATACAGAGTCAAAAACACACTACAAACTATACACTCAACAGGACCATAAAATAAAAAAAGACAGACGGACTGCAGAGGCCGCTGCGATGATGGTCGCGCCACCAACCCATCAAGGGGTATGGAGAGAAGGCAGGGATGGGATACTGAGTTGGATGATCAGCCATGATCATATTGAATGGCGGTGCAGGCTCGATGGGCCGAATGGCCTACTCCTGCACCTATTTTCTATGTTTCTATGTTTCTATGTTTATTCGGTGAGATACGTTTGACATACATGTGCGTTGGGACTCTCTAACATATTGAGCCAATGCTGCTGCTGCTGAGCGAGGGTGTTGACTCAAGCTCAGCTACCTGTTGACGTGACCTCAAGGTAAGATCTGCTGATGTAGCAAGACTCTCCCCTTAACCCATGACGTCACGTGACAGTCCATGGAACCACTGATGATGGTTTGAAAGTAAGTGGTCTGACCATCAGTTGATGCTACACCTTTACAAATTTACCAAACATGGAAACCTGAACAGGCTTCATGGTGGTCACCTAAATAGAGTTTAGTTTAGTGTAGAAGTACAGTGCTGATACAGGCCCTTCGGCCCAGCAAGCCCGTGCCGACCAGCAATCCATTCCCTGCACACTAACGCTATCCTACACACATGAGGGACAATTTACAATTATACCTTTATATCTTTTGAGTGTGGGAGAAAACCAGAGTTCCCGGAGGAATCCCATGCAGGTCATGGGGAAAACGTACAAACTCTGTACACAGAGCACCAGTGTGTAAAGATCCACCTTCAATGTTCATACAGATTTATTAGACCCGGTAACCAGAGGACTTTAACCGCCTGTTATACTTAATCCATTGCACTTTCTCATCACCATATACTTTAACTGTAAAATTTCCAATCAAAGATAATGGAGAAGTACTTTATCTCTTCAACGGATTCAGCCCATCTAGATGTAACTATGGCCAGAGTGAGCACCACCGGAAATTGGAGGAACGGCACCTCAAATTCCGCTTGGGGAGTCTGCATCCTGCGGGCATGAACATTGAATTCTCCCAATTTTGTTAGCGCTTGCTGTCTCCTCCCCTTCCTCAGCCCTCGAGCTGTCTCCTCCCATCCCTCAGTCCTACGGGCTCCTCCTCCTCCTTTTTCCTTCCATCTCCCCGCCACCCCCTATCAGTCTGATGAAGGTTTTCGGCCCGAAACGTTGCCTATTTCCTTCGCTCCATAGATGCTGTTGCACCCGCTGAGTTTCTCCAGCACTTTTGTGTACCTTAGATGTAACTAATGTCGCTTACCTTGCCCGTTCAAAGATATTGTGATGATATAACCTGTGGCCATAGAACCCTCAGAAGGAACCAGCTGCACTTTGTAACAATTTTAGTTATTGTTGGCATACCTTATGCCAAATGGGTTCCAGGTTTTAATTTGGTATCAAACAATCTGGACAGAGATGGAGCTGAACAGTACGTGCCAAATTGAGCATATGCTGAGTGGTTAGAAGACTACACCAGGGTCCATCAGCTTCAGTCCCCTGTTAGATTTTACTTGGCTCCAAGCAGATCAGGTAGACTTGAGAATAACAGTTTTGTGATGTTTTAAACCATTGAAAGTGCAGATTCACACACTGTGAAGGATAAAGGATGCACACAAACCATAAATATCATTATTTAAAATTCAAGTATATTCAATCTTCAATATTCCATTATAATCTTCAAAAGTGTATTCCTCGTCTCCGTCTCGAAAGGGCCTATGTCGTAAACGGGGGCACCTGGTTCTGGACTCCCACAAAATCGGGCCCAGGTTCTTTGCCTCTAGAGTGTCCAAGCCCTAACAATCTTATATGTTTCAATGAGATCCATCATCCCATATATCCTTCTAAACCAAGGAGTGTACAAGAAGCTGCCCATTCTATCAGCTATGAGCGCCATCCGGGAATAACCTGTTGATCCTCAACAGCAAGAATGTCCTTCATAAAGTGGAACAAAATGCACAAAAGAATGCAGGGTGGGTCATGGGCTCGTACAACTGCAGAAGGACATACTTGATACTATATTGATTCTCTGTTCTAAAGTACAAATGCATAAACTTTCGTACACTGCCGC
>NW_026576258.1:0-20000 GCF_028641065.1 Leucoraja erinaceus
CAACTCTGAGCAGCCAGTGACTTCATCTCCTTCAGATAGTCATGGAGCGTGATCATAGTAATCATACCGCGTGGAAACAGACCGTTCGGTCCAACGCCCAAGTCGACCAACATGCCCCATCTACATGAGATCTCCCCACTGTGTGTGTCCAGCCTGTCCGTCTGAATCTATCCCATCCATGTATCTGCCCAAATGCATTTGAAATATTGTAATAGAACCTGCTTCAATTAACTCCTCTGGCAGCTCGTTCTGTACACCTACTCCCCTCTACTCTGGTGGAGCACAATGCATAAGGATTGATCGTTGTATGGAAAGCCACCAATTTGCCTCTAAGTTGAACGGAAAACTTACAGGCAAATTGGTGGTTTTCCATACAACGATCAATCCATATGCATTTGTGCTCCACCAAAGTAGAGGTCTTAACCAGCCTCACTGTAGTTTTCCATTCAAACTCCCTCCAGGCGGGGCTGTTTGTTAACCTATGACCCAAAAGACCTGCCTTTTCCCACATTTCGTCAGTAATAATAATATTCATTTCCAATTTCCAGTTCTGTTTCGTTTCTATAGTGTTTCATTTTACATAATCTTGAAGTCCTCTATATAAGTGGGATATCGGATTTTTTTTATCACTCCTTCCATAGTCATCAGGAAGATCTTTTCCAAATTAAAAGGACATTTACATATCTGCTCCCAATCTACATGTGTCTGCAGGTAATGCCGTATTGGGAGAAATCTAAAAAAGTCCATCCCTGACAAACCAAATTCTTTCTGAAGATACTCTTATAATTTCAAAGCTTCCCCACAAAAAAAGCTGATCCACCGTAGTGAGCAATTTGGCCGCACAATTTCTAAAACCATTGTCAATTTTGCTGGTTAAGAAATCAGGAATAGCAGCTATTTTCAGTGCTCTATATAACCATATACCAATTACAGCACGGCAACACGGTCTCTGCTCATCCCTCTGCAATTGGATCCTCGACTTCCTCATTCACAGACCACAGTCTGTTCGTATTGGTGGAAATGTGTCAGCCTCGATAACAATCAGCATGGGAGCACCTCAAAGCTGCGTGCTCAGCCCCCTGCTGTACTCACTCTATACTCATGACTGCGTAGCCAGTCACAGTGCGAACTCCATCAACAAGTTCGCTGACGACACCACTGTTGTGGGACTATTGCTGATTGGGATGAGTCAGAATATAGAAGAGAGATCGAGCAACTTTCCATATGGTGCCATGCAATAACCTGGCCCTCAACACCAGCAAAACCAAGGAACTAATTGTGGACTTTGGAAGGAGTAGAAGGGGGACCCACAGCCCCATTTATATCAACGGGTCGATGGTTAAGAGCTTCAAATTCCTGGACATGCACATCTCTGACGATATTTCCTGGTCCGAGAACACTAACACAATTATCACGAAAGCTCATCAGCAGATCCACTTCCTGAGAAGATTACGGAGAGTCGGTTTGTCATTGAAGACTCTCTCTAACTTCTACAGGTGCACAGTTGAGAGCATGCTGACCAGTTGCATCGTGGCTTGGTTCGGCAACTTGAACGCCCTGGAGAGAAAAAGACTACAAAAAGTAGTAAACACTGCCCAGTCCATCATCGGCTCTGACCTTCCTTCCATCGAGGGGATTTATCGCAGTCGCTGCCTCAAAAAGGCTGGCAGTATCATCAAAGACCCACACCATCCTGGCCCGACACTCATCTCCTTGCTACCTTCAGGTAGAAGGTACAGGAGCCTGAAGACTGCAACGTCCAGGTTCAGGAATAGCTACTTCCCCACAGCCATCAGGCTATAAAACCTGGCTCGGACAAAACTCTGATTATTAACAACCACTTCCTGTTAATTGCACTTTACCAGTTTATTTATTCATGTGTGTATATATTTATATCATGGTATATGGACACACTTATCTGTTTTGTAATAAATGCCTACTATGTTCTGTGTGCTGAAGCAAAGCAAGAATTTAATTGTCCTATACAGGGACACATGACAATAAACTCTCTTGAACTTGCTTGAACTTGATCCAATTTATTTTTAAATGATAAAATCGAACCTGCCTCCACCACTTCCACTGGAAGCTCATTCCACACAGCTACCACTCTCTGAGTAAAGACGTTCCCCCTCATGTTACCCCTAAACCTGTGTCCCTTAATTCTGAAGTCATGTCCTCTTGTTTGAATCTTCCCTACTCTCAATGGGAAAAGAATATCTACGTCAACTCTGTCTATCCCTCTCATCATTTTAAAGACCTCTATCAAGTCCCCCCTTAACCTTCTGTGCTCCAAAGAATAAATACCTAACTTGTTCAACTTTTCTCTGTAACTTAGTAGCTGAAACCCAGGCAACATTCTAGTAAATCGCCTCTGTACTCTCTCTATTTTGTTGATATCCTTCCTATAATTGGGCGACCAAAATTGTACACCATACTCCAGAATTGGCCTCACCAATGCCTTGTTCAATTTTTACATTACATCCCAACTTCTATACTCAATGCTCTGATTTATAAAGACCAGCACACCAAAAGCTTTATTTTCCAACCTATCTACATGAGATTCCACCTTCAGGGAACTATGCACAGTTATTCCTAGTTCAACTGCATTCCTCAATTCGCTACCATTTACCATGTCCTTCTTATTTTGATTTGTCCTGCCAAGAAGTAGCACCTCACACATCAGCAATAAACTCCGCCATCTTTCAGCCCACTCTTCGAATTGGCCTAAATCTCTCTGTAGATTTTGAAAATCTACTTAATCATCTATAACACCACCTATCTTAGTATCATCTGCAAACTTACTAATCCAATTTACCACACCATCATCCAGATCATCGATGTACATGACAAACAACAGTGGACCCAACACAGATCCCTGAGGCACCCCACTAGTCACCGGCCTCCAACCTGACAAACAGCCATTCACCATTACTCTCTGGCATCCCCCATTCAGCCACTGTTGAATCCATCTTGCTACTCCACCATTGGTACCCAACCATTGAACCTTCTTAATCAATCTTCCATGAGGAACCTTGCCTTACTGACGTCCATACAGACAACATCCACTGCTTTACTTTCATCGATTTCCTTAGTGACCTCTTCGAAAAATTCAAGATTAATCAAACATGACCTTCCAGGCACAAATTCATGTTGACTGTTCCTAATCAGACCCTGTTTATCCAGATGCTTATATATATTGTCTCTAAGTATCCTTTCCATTAATTTGCCACCACTGACATCAAACCAACAGGGCTATAATTGCTAGGTTTATTCTTAGAACCCTTTTTAAACAATGGAACAATATGCGCAGTACGCCAATCTTCTGGCAATATTCCCGTTTCAAATGACATTTGAAATATTTTTGTCATAGCCCCTGTTATTTCTACACTAACTGCCCTCAATGTCCCAGCCTGCGGGACAGGATTGATGACCCATTCTGTGTCTCGGGACTGGACTCCACACTCCCACACACCCTCCCGCCGCCGTCGGGTCAGTACGCCATTCACACCTCACACCGGGCACGTTTATTCTTGGGAACGCTTCCGCCGCCGGTGTATCCCGGGGCCCGACTCGAGCGGGTTTATCTCGAGAATGCACCCAGCGCCAGTTTATCCCAGGAATTGGTAACAAATACATAAGCCAATAGGCCCGGTAGATGCATAGAGTCGATTGCTTAGAGTAGGCTGAATCGAGGTCCATAGGACACAGGTTTAAGGAGAAGGGGGGAAATTTAATACGAATCTGAGCGGGAACCTTTTTACACAAAGGTCGTTGGGTGTATGGAACAAGCTGCAAGAGGAGGTATTTGAAGCAGGGTCGATCGCAGCGACAGACGGCTTGAGTTTATTTTTTGTTTAAACACAGTAATACCGTCTGTTTGCCCCCGTACCGCACACAACAAGCTCCCACGACCAAAACACCAGATAATCTGTAATCTGTTTTAACCGAAGACGGACACAAAAAGGTTAAGTAACGCAGCGGTGGGAAGGGATGAGTGGCGTCTCGTTCGTCACCATTCTTCAGACCTGAAAACTGGGTCTGAAGTGTCTCGACTCGGGAGTTTGTGTGTCAACCCCCCCCCCCCCCCCCCCCCCCCCATGTTTTAAAAGCGATTTGCTATGACTGCCAATGCCGCCTGTCCCCGCGGCCGGGATGGGGGTTGAATCACCCATTGTGGGTGTCGGTCGGGGGGGGAATTACCCCTTGTGAATGTCGGGGTCCGGGCGTCGGGGGGGGAGTCAATCACCTTGGTGTGGGGGTTGGGGTCCGATGGCGCTGCATCGCGGTCAGTGACTCTGGGTGGGCGGAGGGACCAACCTGTCCCACACCACTGCTCCATCCGGCCCCGTGTGTGTGTGTGTGCGCGCTGCCGCACCAGTGGAGACGAGACGGAAGGCGGCCGTGCCCGTGGGATAGGTGGGGCTGTCCCGGGAGATACGCTCCTTCGGCCGCTTACAAGTCAAGTCAAGTCAAGTTTATTTGTCACATACACATACGAGATGTGCAGTGAAATGAAAGTGGCAAATGCTCGCGGACTTTTGTGCAAAAGACAAACAACAAAACAACCAAACAAATTATAAACACAATCATAAGACACATATTCTTTTACATAATAAATAATGGAAGGAAAAACGTTCAGTAGAGTTAGTCCCTGGTGAGATAGGCGTTTACAGTCCGAATTGCCTCTGGGAAGAAACTCCTTCTCAACCTCTCCGTTCTCACCGCATGGCAACGGAGGCGTTTGCCTGACCTAGCAGCTGGAACAGTCCGTTGCAGGGGTGGAAGGGGTCTCCCATGATTTTGTTTGCTCTGGAGTTGCACCTCCTGTTGTATAGTTCCTGCAGGGGGGTGAGTGAAGTTTCCATAGTGCGTTAGGCCGAACGCACTACTCTCTACAACTTTGTGCTCGGCTTCAGTACCAATGGCTTGTGTGGGAAAATGACCCACAGCCTCCCGTCTCCACCTGCCAGTGATGTGATGGACGCGGACAAGTCCCGACGTCATGTACGTTATTTGGCTTTCCGGCCGAGCGGTCTTTCTGTGAGTCGGCTTGTCAGCGACGCATCCTCACGGCGAGTTGGAGTTTCGGCATAGCGGCCTTTCGGTGCGTTTGGCCTCATAAGCAGGATTTTCCTTTGTGCCAACATATATCTTCATTGTGATACATCAGCAGCATCCCTTACAAAAGAGATCCTGTTTGTAACAAATGTTTGGAAGTGTTTGGTTTTGTTGTTGATGTACTCAAGCACAGCTGTGCTATCGGTCCAGAAGATGGATTTTTCCGGTTGAAGCCGTAATTCTTTTCGCAGCATTGTGTCAACTCTGACACCAGATGTAAGTTCCATTCTGGGAATCGTCATTTGTTTTAATAGTGCCACTCTGGGTTTTCCCATTATGAATGTAACATGCACTTATTTGTTATCATCTTCCAGTCTTCGATATGAAATTGCACCATAGCCACTTCGTTTGCGTCTGAAAAGTGGTGCAGCTACGATCAAAGTTTGACCAAAGTTTCTGGTCTTCATGCATCGGTCCACATTAAATTCCGCCATCTTGTTAAGATCTGCTAACCATCCTGTCCATCGCTCAGATGTTTTCATCCCATCGAGTCTTTTCTTCCAGAGCGCCTCCATATTCAGCTTGGCTGGCAGAGTAAATGGTGCTAGAAATCCTAAAGGGCCGTATATGGAGTCAACCACGGACAAGCTGCCCCGCCTCGTAAGGTCGTTCGTGTGCAGCAATTCTGAACTTGAGCACATCTGTTTCAACGCCCCAGTGCTCGTTCCATTGGCAGATTGTTTTGTACAAATCCAACTCCCTGATCTCCTTGGTTCTGTTTTTTTTTGTGTGTGGAATGAATGCCAATATAGCACGGCTGTTGCTGATCCACTTTCACAGCATGAATCATCCCATTTGGCAGAGAGAAGTCAGGTCACTTGCCATTTGAACTACTTCCTGTTCCGAAGGCATGGATCTTAAACAATCATCTGCATAGAAGCTGTTATTTACTGATTTTGTCACCTCTGCTGGGAAGTGTGCTTTGTTGTCTTGTGGGCAAATGTTTGGCAGATGCAGTATAATGTGGATAAATGTGAGGTTATCCATTTTGGTGGCAAAAACAGGAAAGCAGACTATTATCTAAATGGTGGCCGACTAGGAAAAGGGGAGATGCAGCGAGACCTGGGTGTCATGGTACACCAGTCATTGAAAGTAGGCATGCAGGTGCAGCAGGCAGTGAAGAAAGCGAACGGTATGTTAGCTTTCATAGCAAAAGGATTTGAGTATAGGAGCAGGGAGGTTCTACTGCAGTTGTACAGGGTCTTGGTGAGACCACACCTGGAGTATTGCGTACAGTTTTGGTCTCCAAATCTGAGGAAGGACATTATTGCCATAGAGGGAGTGCAGAGAAGGTTCACCAGACTGATTCCTGGGATGTCAGGACTGTCTTATGAAGAAAGACTGGATAGATTTGGTTTATACTCTCTAGAATTTAGGAGATTGAGAGGGGATCTTATAGAAACTTACAAAATTCTTAAGGGGCTGGACAGGCTAGATGCAGGAAGATTGTTCCCGATGTTGGGGAAGTCCAGGACAAGGGGTCACAGTTTAAGGATAGGGGGAAATCCTTTAAAACCGAGATGAGAATAACTTTTTTCACACAGAGAGTGGTGAATCTCTGGAATTCTCTGCCACAGAGGGTAGTCGATGCCAGTTTATTGGCTATATTTAAGAGGGAGTTAGATGTGGCCCTTGTGGCTAAGGGGATCAGAGGGTATGGAGAGAAGGCAGGTACGGGATACTGAGTTGGATGATCAGCCATGATCATATTGAATGGCGATGCAGGCTCGAAGGGCCGAATGGCCTACTCCTGCACCTAATTTCTATGTTTCTATGTTTCTATGTCTTCAACAGTGTTCCTTAATATAAAGTTTTCACAACTTGGTGACGACACTGCAACAAGAAGATGTACCTTCAGCCGGTATTCAATAATATCTTGCTGAACATCACACTCGGGCCACCACAGGAATCGCAAATAGTCAATATGCTTTTCTGATACCTTGACCTGATGAAACATTGCTTTGATGTTAGCAATTAAAGCAACCAGTTCTTGTCTGAATCTGATGGGAACTCCAATGGGTGAGTTGGTAAGATCTGGACCCTGCAGCAGTTGGCAGTTAAGTGATGTTCCTTTTAAGATTGCTCCACAGTCAAATACAACACTTAAGGTCTGTTTCCTTGAGTGATACACCCCATGGTGAGGGATGTACCAGATCTATTCATCACTTCGATTCAGCTGGCCGCATTTCGGCATAACCATTGTCAATAATTTCTGTGAGGAAAGATGCATCTTCATCATGAAATGTCTTATTCTTGCCAAAACTGCGTTTCAGGCTCTGGATGAGCTGCTCTGCAATGCAACAGATTTTTGGCATGGTGACGCGTTCTTGTTTGAAAGGTCAGTCCAGACAATAGTGTCCATCTATCATCTGTGCAGAGCGATTCATAATATCCAAAATGTTACCTCTTCTCTGGACATTTCCTTTGTTTCCTTGCTGGTTCTTTCACCGAATTGGTGATTGTACTCTTTGACCAGTAGCTCCTCTAGGTTTACAATGGATATTCGATTGACAGCAGCAGCAGCAGGGCAGATATTTGCATCCCTGCTGTCATTGTCTTTTCTCGGTGGTCCATAGATGACCCACCACAGAAGGGTTCTCGCGGCGTATGGTCCATCCCCTTGGATGTTGACCAGCTCCCAAGGTTCCAATACGTTTGACGCATGTGTTCCGATGTGTAGGTTAATGCCAGGGTCTATTTCAACAATATTGATATCCTTCAAGTAAGGCCATCGTATCAGGTCTTCCTGTCTGGGAATGTTTAGCTGAGAAACAGGCATGGTCTTATGTGAAACATAGAAACATAGAAACATAGAAATTAGGTGCAGGAGTAGGCCATTCGGCCCTTCGAGCCTGCACCGCCATTCAATATGATCATGGCTGATCATCCAACTCAGTATCCCGTACCTGCCTTCTCTCCATACCCCCTGATCCCCTTAGCCACAAGGGCCACATCTAACTCCCTCTTAAATATAGCCAATGAACTGGCCTCAACTACCCTCTGTGGCAGAGAGTTCCAGAGATTCACCACTCTCCGTGTGAAAAAAGTTCTTCTCATCTCGGTTTTAAAGGATTTCCCCTTTCCTTAAGCTGTGACCCCTTGTCCTGGACTTCCCTAACATCGGGAACAATCTTCCTGCATCTAGCCTGTCCAACCCCTTAAGAATTTTGTAAGTTTCTATAAGATCCCCTCTCAATCTTCTAAATTCTAGAGAGTATAAACCAAGTCTATCCAGTCTTTCTTCATAAGACAGTCCTGACATCCCAGGAATCAGTCTGGTGAACCGTCTCTGCACTCTATGGCAATAATGTCCTTCCTCAGATTTGGAGACCAAAACTGTACGCAATACTCCAGGTGTGGTCTCACCAAGACCCTGTACAACTGCAGTAGAACATCTCTGCTCCTATACTCAAATCCTTTTGCAATGAAAGTGAACACGTCAGATAGTTGAATAAAATCGTCTTTGTGCAGACTAAATATTTCCAACCTGGGATATGATGACTGATCACAGGCTTTACTTGGTTCATAGTACGCAATAGGTTATTGATCTTTTGTCCTGTAATGTTCAGCCTTCTCATCAAGCTTTCTGTGCACCGGTTAGATGATCCCATAATCCAGAAATGCGTATGTTTTCAACACAGTGTCCCCCTTGTGGCGAAGATGCAGGTTTCATTACCGGCCCCAATATGCCCAAATATATGAGGTGAGGAACAGCATCACTCACAATTGGCTGCTCATTCTGTTCTGCATGCTCCGGCTTCTTCTCTCTGTATTTTGTTCAATGTGAAGTATTTCAGGATGATTTTGTTTGCACAAATCACAAGTCAAACGACTCTTGCAGTCTTTGCCCATGTGTCCCATTTTCAAACAGTCAAAGCAGATTCCCTTCTCCTTTAAGACGTCTTATTTCCCCTCCGTACCCCGTCTTCCCGATCTGTGGACACCGCCCCAATGCGTGACCACTTTTATTACAGAACAAACAAGAACCTTGATTATTGGTGGTAGATACATTTCTACTCATTCCACTTGCCAAATTTTCTTGCTGGTATTACAGTTGTTGTGAAATTGCTTCCTCTTGCGCCTGACCTTTATCTTGCTTCAGCGGAGGTAGAGCTTTTAACAGTTGCAATTGGCCTAACATCTTGGATGTTTCCAAAACGTGGATCTGACAGTATCTTCACTTGTCTTTGAAGTCTACCAGGTCAAAAAATCTAGCTCGATGTCCACGCCTTTCCCGTAGATAATATTCCCTATCCGTCCACTTGTCTTTGAGATTGTAAGGCAGTTTTAGAAGGATGGTCTTCATATTGGAAGCAACATTAATTTCCTCCATCTAGGTGAGATGTTCGATGGCATTGTAACACACTCTAAGGAACAGTGAGAACGCTTACAATGCCTTCAAATCCTCTGGTCTGGTCACTGACTGGGCCTTGACCATATATACAGTGGCAATCTTATGTTGATGACCGAAATGTTCTTTCAGCAGATCATTTGCACTGTTATAGCCCTGGGCTGGAGGGGAATTTCGGCGACTGCGAACTAAGTATTTTGGATGCCCTCGTGCGTTGCACGAGAAAATGCAAGCAATCATTATCATCATTAGTCTTTCTTTCCACTCCTCTATCAAATGCCATGATGAAAACGGCACACTGCAAATGATCACCATCATTACCAGGAATGTCTCTTCGTGGTAAACTAGAAGAAAGATTTGGTTTAGCCAGAAAAGCAGTGATGTCATTTTGCCTCTGAATTAGGTTCCAGATATCACCTTGGTTTCAATCATTAAGTACAAGGGTTGGGGCGGGGGGCGAATATGCCCCTGCACAGCCTTTTTCATATGAGTCTGTACATTTTTTCGTTAAAGAGAGTATTGAGTTAGATGGGTCATGTCATGAGCTCTAATAGATGGTCCATGAGTTGTTTGCTTTGATCTAACAACCTATTGCTGGGAGGAAGATTCTGTTCCCATCAACGCATTCTCTCTTTGTTGCATTTGATCAGGCAAGTATTCATTTGCATGTGGCTTTAATTTAGCTAGTTTCCCTTTGAACACTTCCTTTTCTCAAATAAGTGCTCATCCCATTAGATACCCTGGAGCTGCTTCTTGATCCCATGGCTTCAAGTACGTTGATATTTGCATTGGTTGGTGCCGGCTCCGTCTTTAGTTGCAGCTGTTCGTTCTCGCTTTTCATTTGTTCTTTCTTTCTTTCCTAACATTCTTCTTGTGCCTCAAGCTCATTGGTTGCGGCCAGCTCGGTCTCTCTTTTCAATTATTCGTTATTTATTTCCAATTGTTCTTCTTGTGCCTCAAGCTCTTGCTTTTTGCTTAGGGCGGCAACGCGTTCCTAGAGAGCAGCTCATTCTGCCTGAGGTTTAATGCGAGTTGAAGATGCAGATGATGGATAACTAGACTTGTGGCTTAGTTTAGGTTTTGAGGCATTTGAAACACTATCATCAGGCCCAATGTCATCTGAGTTTACAACACTTTATTTTATCGCGAAGGACTGTGCAGTCTGCTGTCCAACATGAGATAACCGCACATTTACATCTTGTATAAACCGAATAAAAGTTTCCATTCTTTGTTGAAACCTTTAATTTTGCCTTTCAAGCTCCTTTTCAGGCAGTGGCACCTTCACCAATGACTCGTGGTTTTTCCTGACTTCATCACATAGCTTGATTAATTGAACCTGGTTAGAATGTACTTCATTTGCATTTTCCTCTGATTTCATCTCTTTTAGCATTTAAATTAACTTGTTAGCTTGCTTGCATATCACGTTTCTTGTCTACTGACACTTTTCCATGAACAATTCCAAGTCTTTGTCAGTGTATTTAATAACCTTTTTATACTTTCCAGAATCCTTTCCAACATCACCATCTTGTGACTGTGCTTTAGCTTTGACCACAGACATACTTCTTCACTATCCCTTTAAGACTCGTTGACGTGAAGCCTATTGCCGACGGCACATTATTTCAAACAACTTATATTGTTCTGAATCTCAACGTCACTGCTCAATTCTCCATTATAGTAGCCGTTTTCGAATACATCTCATCATATATTTGAGATTTTTGATTGGAGGAAGGCTAAGTTTGAGGAGTGCCATGATCATATTGAATGACGGTGCAGGCTCGAAGGGCCGAATGGCCTACTCCTACACCCATTTTCCACGTTTCTATGTTTCTATGAAAGGATTTAAAGGAGTGAATTGGGCCATTTTGTTTTATGGGAAGGATGTAGAAGATCAACCGAAAACATTTAATAATGACATTTTAAGAGTACAGAATATGTATGTCCCTGTTCGGTTGAAAGGAAATAGTAATAATTGGGAAGAGCCATGGTTTTCTAGGGAAATTCGACACTTGGTTCGGAAAAAGAGAGAGATCTACAATATTTCTAGGCAGCATGGACTAAATCAGGTGCTTGCGGAGTATAAACAATGTAAAACGAATCTTAAGAGTGAAATTAGAAAAGCTGAAAGAAGATATGAGGTTGCTTTGGCTAGTAAGGTGAAAGTAAATCCAAAGGGTTTCTATAGCTATATTAATAGCAAAAGGATAACGAGGGATAAAATTGGTCCATTCGGTATTCACCAAGGAGAAGGATATTGAATTATGTGAGGTAATGTCAACAAGTAGAGTAGCTATGGAAACTATGAGATTCAAAGAAGAGGAAGTACTGACACTTTTGAAAAATATAAACGTGGAAAAGTCACCAGGTTCTGACCGGATATTCCCTAGGAGATTGAGGGAACTTAGTGTAGAAATAGCAGGGGCTATGACAGAAATATTTCTAATGTCATTAGAAAGGGGAACGGTGCCACAGGATTGGCGTACTGCGCATGTTGTTCCATTGTTTAAAAAGGGGTCTAAGAGTAAACCTAGCAATTATAGACCTGTTAGTTTGACGTCAGTGGTGGACAAATTAATGAAAAGGATACTTAGAGATAATACATATAAGCATCTGGATGAACAGGGTCTGATTAGGAACAGTCAACATGGATTTGTGCCTGGAAGGTCATGTTTGACTAATCTTCTTGAATTTTTTGAAGAGGTTACTAGCGAAAATGATGAGAGTAAAACGGTGGATGTTGTTTATATGGACTTCAGTAAAGCCTTCGAGAAGCGTCCGCATGGAAGGTTGGTTAAGAAGGTTCAATTGTTGGGTATTAATGTTGGAATAGCAAGATGGATTCAACAGTGGCTGAATGGGAGATGCCAGAGAGTAATGGTGGATGGCTGTTTGTCAGGTTGTAGGCCGGTGACTAGTGGGGTGCCTCGGGGATCTGTGTTGGGTCCACTATTGTTTGTCATATACATCAATGATCTGGATGATGGTGTGGTAAATTGGATTAGTAAGTATGCAGATGATACTAATATAGGAGGGGTTGTGGATAATGAAGTAGATTTTCAAAGTCTACAGAGAGATTTAGGCCATTTGGAAGAGTGGGCTGAAAATGGCAGATTGAGTTTAATGCTGATAAGTGTGAGGTGCCACATCTTGGCAGGACAAAACCAAAAAGGACGTACATGGTAAATGGTAGGGAATTGAAGAATGTAGTTGAACAGAGGGATCTAGGAATAACTGTGCACAGTTCCCTGAAGGTGGAATCTCATGTAGGTAGGGTGGTAAACAAAGCTTTTGGTATGCTGGCCTTTATAAATCAGAGCATTGAATATAGAAGTTTGGATGTAATGTTAAAATTGTACAAGGCATTGGTGCGGCAAATTCTGGAATATGGTGTACAATTTTGGTCGCCCAATTATAGGAAATATGTCAACAAAATAGAGAGAGTACAGAGGAGATTTACTAGAATGTTGCCAGGGTTTCCGCAACTAAGTTACAGAGAAAGGTTGAACAAGTTAGGTATTTATTCTTTGGAGCGCAAAATGTTAAGGGGGGACTTGATAGAGGTTTTTAAAATGATGAGAGGGATAGACAGAGTTGACGTGGATAAGCTTTTTTCCATTGAGAGTAGGGAAGATTCAAACAAGAGGACATGATTTTAGAATTAATGGACGGACGTTTAGGGGTAACATGAGGGGGAACTTCTTTACTCAGTGGGTCGTAGCTGTGTGGAATGAGCTTCGAGTGGAGGTGGTGGAGTCAGGTTCGATTTTATCATTTTTAAATAAATTGGATAGTTATATGGACGGGAAAGGAATGGAGGGTTATGGTCTGAGTGCAGGTAGATGGGACTAGGGGAAAATAAGTGCTCGGCAGGAAGTAGAAGGGCCGAGATGGCCTGTTTCCGTGCTGTGATTGTTATATGGTTATATGGTTATATAGCTTCTCCAATAAACCTTAGTGGTGTATGTATCCACTCTCCCTGCGTGTTGGCTTTTGGGGTTTCCAATCGCCGTCAGCCACCTTGTCCATTTGATTGCGGAAGGCGGCGACAGGGTTACATAGAAGCATAGAAAAATAGAAACTACGTGCAGGAGGAGGCCATTCGGCACTTCGATCCAGCACCGCCATTCGTTGTGATAATGGCTGATCGTCCCCTATCAATAACCCGTGCTTGTCTTCTCCCTATATCCCTTGACTCCACTAGCCCATAGAGCTCTATTTAACTCTCTCTTAAATCCATCCAGGGACTTGGTCTCCACTGCCTTCTGTGGCCGGGAATTCCATAAATTCACAACTCTCTGGGTGAAAACGTTTTTTCGTCACCTCAGTCTTAAATTACCTCTCCTTTATGCTAAGACTGTGGCAACTGGTTCTGGACTCGCCCAACTTGGGAACATGTTTCCTGCATCTAGCTTGTCCAGTCCCTTTATAATTTTATACGTTTCTATAAGATGCCCCATCATCCTTCTAAACTCCAGTGAATACAAGCCTAGTATTTTCAATCATTCCTCGTATGACAGTCCCACCATCCCAGGGATAAATCTCGTGAACCTACGCTGCACTACTTCAATCACAAGGATGTCCTTTCTCAAATCAGGAGACCAAAATTGTAGACAATACTCCAGATGCGGTCTCACCAGAGCCCTATACAACTGCAGAAGAACCTATTTACTCATATACTGAAATCCACTTGTTATGAAGGCCAACATTCCATTAGCCTTCTTCACTGCCTGCTGTGCTTTTAAACCAACATTCAGTCGCCCAGGTCTCGCTGCACCTCCCCCTTACCTAACCTAACACCATTGAGATAATAACCTGCCCCTTTGTTTTTGCCGCCAAAGTGGATATCCTCACATTTATCTATATTATACTCCATCTGCCATGCATCTGCCCACCCACTCAACCTGTCCAGGTCACCCTGCAACCTCCTAACATCCTCTTCACAGTTCACACTGCCACCCAGATTTGTGGCATCCGCAACCATTGCTAGTATTGCTCCTAATTCCCTCTTCCAAATCATTAATATATATGGTAAACAGTTGCGGCTCCAACACCGATCCTTGCGGCACTCCACTCGCCACTGCCTGCCATTCTGAAAAGGACCTGTGCACTCCTTTTGCTACCAGTCGGCCAACCAATTTTTTTATCCATGTCAACACCCTGCCCCCAATACCATGTGCTCTAATTTTAGTCACCAGTCTTCTATGCGAGACCTTATCAAAGGCTTTCTGAAAATCTAGATACACTACATCCATTGGCACCTCTTCATCCATTTTACTTGTCACATCCTCAATAAATTCCAGAAGATTAGTCAAGCATGATTTCCCTTTCATAAATCCATGTTGACTTGGATTAATCATTTTACTGCTATTCAAATGCCCCATTATTACCTCTTTAATATTTGACTCCAGCATCTGTCCCACCACCGAAGTCAGGCTAACTGGTCTGTAATTCCCCGTTTTCTCTCTCGCTCCTTTCTTGAAAAGTAGGATAACATTAGCTATCCTCCAATCCCCAGGAACCGCTCCTGAATCTATTGAACATTGGTAAATGATCGCCAATATGTCCACTATTTCTAGATCCACCTTCCTGAGGACCCTGGGATGCAGATCATCAAGTCCAGGAGATGTATCATCCTTCAGTCCCATTAGCCTACCCAATACGATTTCTCGCCTAATGCAAATTTTGTTTCAGTTCCTCTACCCCCTTAGATCCCCTGTCCTCCAGTACATCTGGGAGATTGGTTGTGTCTTCCTTGGTGAAGACAGAGCTGAAATAACACAATCCCTTCTTCCGTTTGAATGATTTACAAGCTCCATTTCCATTCAAAGAACTAGTTCATGGCAATTTTCTAACTTTTGCAGTGTCCTCTTTTCCAGTTGCCATAACCACACAGGTAAGTAGGAGTGATTTTTCCGCAGACCTAATAGAACAGATCTTCCAGTTGTTATATCCAGTTTAATTTGTTGTTTATTGAAGTAGTTGTACAAACAAAGTGATAAGCCTATTATGTTGCCCTTATTCTGCATGCAAGTTGTCGTTGGCTGTTCTGTCCCTGCTCTGTTGAGAACTGTATGCTCTCCTTCCCTGTGCCTGCCCCTTCCTGTCCCTATGACCATATATATACACCACACTGTGCAACTAATGACCGCCCCGAAGTGTCCAAAATAATATTGCAAGATATTAGACAAAATAGTATAAAATGCCAAGAGTAGCTAGCCTAAGCATAAATTGCTCCTACATCTCTTGACTCTTGAAATAGAGGGTAATAGGGCAGCACATCGATCTGTTAGGGAATTCGTAGAAACAGATACAATAGGAACATCGGATACAGTTCGATAGCCACGCGAATGAGCGGCGATTGAAGGCATTTACACCAAGTACAGCCACATGGTATAGGTTTTAGATTGTAATCATGCTCGGTGTAAAAAAAAGGCGGGCCGAAGGGCCTGTTGGTATGCCGTACTTTTCTATATTGCAAGTTCCAACTCATTTGACAAGAATGAGAACATTTGCTATATCCAGTTTAATAACGCAGTTTGCTTTACTTTGATGTAAAATTGATGTGCATTTGTGTACCGGACATCAAATCACGTATCTAGATATCGCTGTCTTGTCCATGCATGAACGGGTTCCTGTCCCTGGTTCATTTATTCTGCTTGCTACCTGACATACAGGCAGAACGCTAGGAAATTTCAGCCAATCGAAAGCGACAAATGCCTGAAAGAAAATACGCAAATCGAAGTGTATGCATTTTTTGCAGACGACTTCTCTAAAGGTTGGAGATACGTTAGTTTAAATTGAAACGTAAACTGACTATGTGGGAAAAAAATATCCATGGCAGATGGCCCTGTGTTCATGGATAACAATGCAAAATACAACAATATATACACGATGTGGAGGTCTGCGAGAGAATGACAAATGGAATGTAACTGAGACGATTGTGAGGTATTTTCTTTTTGGAGGTTATATATGGCAGGACTTACACAATAAATGGCGATGTCCCGGAAAGTACTACAGAAAGAGATATTTAAGCGTACATCATTCCCAAGAGGTGGCGTCACTGGTTTATAGCGAGTTAAAACACAAATAGCATGTGGTGAATGCGGCAGCAAAACGCAAAGTGCTAGATGAATCCAATTGATAAACTGAATCAACTGAACTGATCAATTGATTGTACAGAAATGTCCGGACGCTTCTTCCGATTAATGGGCGGGGGGGATATCTTAAAAAGAGAGGCGGTGCAGGGGGCGAAGCATGGCCAGTTATCACGATGCAGGTTAATGTTTAGGTGGTAATTGAAATATCACCGGTGTAATTAGAATGGAAAGATCAAGAGAGGGTACAATATCGGGGGGGGGGGGGGGGGGGGGGGGGGGGGGGGGGGGGTTGATGGCGGATGAATGTTCGAGACGGGAGAATAGAAACATAGAAACATAGAAACATAGAAATTAGGTGCAGGAGTAGGCCATTCGGCCCTTCGAGCCTGCACCGCCATTTAATATGATCATGGCTGATCATCCAACTCAGTATCCCGTACCTGCCTTTTCTCCATACCCTCTGATCCCCTTGGCCACAAGGGCCACATCTAACTCCCTCTTAAATATAGCCAATGAACTGGCCTCAACTACCCTCTGTGGCAGAGAGTTCCAGAGATTCACCACTCTCTGTGTGAAAAAAGTTCTCCTCATCTCGGTTTTAAAGGATTTCCCCCTTATCCTTAAGCTGTGACCCCTTGTCCTGGACTTCCCCAACATCGGAGGTGAGGAGGGACTCATTGTCACATAAATAGGCCCTGAGGCGGAGTCGATAGAAGATGAGCTCAATGTCATGATGGACGCAGCACACGTTGATGTGAATCTGCGGAATTCATTGCCACAGAAGGCTGTGGATGTGGTGAATGGGCAGAGATAGACAGAGATAGACAGATTATTGATTAGTACCTGTGTCAGGGGTTATTGGGAGAAGGCAGAAATATTTGGTTTTGAGGAAGCGCTTCATGAACCCCGATTGAATGGCGAAGTAGACGTGATAAGTCAAATGGGCCAATTGTTCTATTAATTATGAATTTATGATGATATGGCCAGGACGGGACAATGTTATTCCCTCCGCTGCGGACATAGTTTTATTATTTTGTGCCATAACGTTACTCTTTAACTTTCCTACGTGTGCACATGCCAGTAATGATTAGATGGGCGAAGTACTAAACTGCACAAAGAATCGCATTTCCAGCTTTCGCAAATGATACCAATAACAAAACAGGCATTGGTTGAAGAAACAGGGTGGCTCTAGAGCGGAGCGACCATAGCGCACTCTCCATCAGTCTGAAGAAGGGTTTCGGCCCGAACCGTTGCCTATTTCCTTCGCTCCATAGATTTCTCCAGCAGTTTTATCTATCTTCCCAAGGAAGATTCTAAAACATCCGACACACTCGCTCTACTGGATTACATCTCCTTTCAGCCTGAAAATATAGCACCATATTTAAATGTTCGGTTGATAATGTGCCCTTTGCTCTGGTTATTTTAGTTGAGTTTATAATGGTTTATATTGATGCATAGTTAATCTGATCAGTTATAATAAAATACAAATCAAATCCTTTCATTGTACCTCGGCATATGTGGCAATAGTAAACCTACACATCAGGGAAGCACGTGCGTTTATTTGGACAATGTCTTCGAAACGTTGAATGAATATTTTAGCTTTCTGACTCATTTTCCATTTGTTAAGGAAAATAAATATCAGAGCATTACTTACGCGTTAACATATTGACAATGCGCTGCGGAGGTGAATGCATTTCCACTGCATTAAAGTGATCAGGTGAGTGAAAACGAGCAATGACGGTGCTGTGCTCTTTTCACCCAAGAGGTTTCTCCAAAATATAATCAAGACGTCAGTGAAAAGAAGGAGATCCACCTTTTCGTTGCACTAAGCGGACGCGTGTCCTCATTTCGAGTATGGGACTGCCTGTAATCCTACTGCTAGAATACATCTTCTATCCTATTCTTGCGTTAATTGGCATTCCTGGTAAGACACTCTTATAATTTGTAGTTGTATAAGGCATAGTTTCTGTGTTTGCCCTCTCGGTGTAAACAGCTAACATAGCAAGGCACATTTGCACTAGAGTTCATCAGCAGAAGCAAATAGATATTCGACGTCATTTAAAGTGCAACACATTCACAATCTCCTCCTGGATTATTTCAGTATTATTTTGAAAATTTACTTTCCCCTTTGATTGATAAATTACTGCGTTTCAGCCGCTCTGAATAAAAGACAATATCTAAAATATACGTGGATTGAAATAACTAGAGGCATACCTTCAGAAGTGTGGTGATCAATTTGTTCGATAGCCTATCATAGGAAGACACACATAAACTCACTGGTTTGAGCGTGGATGTTGGTCTAGTAAGATGAATGTGTAACATTCTGTAATTATCAGGAACGCAGCGAGAAAGGTGCTGATTGTACAGATAGATAAATGTTATCACATTGAACCAAAGATTAACATCGAAAAAATACACTTAACGCAGTTGTTAGATTAATGCGGAACTGCGTGTTTGGTCAAAGCAGGTTCCAAGTTCAATGGCAGTAATGGACAGTTGCCTGCGGAGCATCATTGAAACCCCTAGCGACATGATTAGTGAAACGCAAGGAACTGACGGTTCTGGTGTCTGGAGCATAACACAAAAATGATGGTGGAATTCAGCGGAGCTGTCAGATTTTGTGGAGGGGATGGTCACGCAACGTTTCAGGTTAATTTTCTGTCTGTAAAACGATTGTATTCTCGTGTCCTTTAGAACTTTGGAAAATCTGACTGACGTAGGATCCCATCCCAAAACCGTTGTCCAACAATTCCCACTGCTGTCGCTGCTTGAGCCGCTGGGCTGCTCCAGCATTTTGCCTTTTCCGTCATGACTATTGCCAAGCAAAGCGATAATACAGCAAAATGAGATATGAGAAACCGAACGATGTTTGCGTTAACACAAGCCCTCATCTCTGGGACGAAATGAAACAGTGTGGGATTTGTTGAGCGATTCTGCATCAGAAACATCAGTAGCTGAATCTAGACGTGTATTTGACAGAAATTAGTCAAAAAAATAACTAGACACGTGTTTCTGACAAAGCAAGGCCATCACATTTTATCTAATGAGATATTGACGTTTCATAAAATGATATACGAAATGCAATTTCGGTACAAAATCACTTTATTTGATGTCCATTGTGTTTTTTCTGTTGCATCACGTGTTATAGTGTCAACTAGTCCTAGAAGCCGATCAGTAAAGACACCATGTTTACCAAGACCAGTGGGCGCGTAGATATATTAATCCCATAATCCATCATTTGGTCTGCACTCTCCAATAATTTGCTTATTCAATTTTTAGTCTGCTGACATCTTAAACGGCAACTGTCACTGCGTATTTTCAGTTCACTCACTCTGGGTAAATATGATATCTCTCAGAACCACTATAAACCAATTTCCATTCCCCTATATCGATGTCGTCTAATTTTAATCATATCTGGTATGCACAAAACATTTCGT
>NW_026576258.1:25000-77500 GCF_028641065.1 Leucoraja erinaceus
TAAATATTTGCAGTTTGTAATATTCTGTCTGCAATTAAATCAGGCTTATCAACGGTTTACATTAAAAAATGTTCTGAACGTCGTTTCCCTTGACCATCCTGCCGTATTGAGAATGTGTTCAACCGGGATGTCCATTCGTTCAGCCGCTGATATCAATGCTGCCCTAGTGGAATGGGATTTAAATGTATTATTATCTATTCTGGCAGCTTTCAGTACCTGTTTGAGCCACCTTGAAGTGGTTTGGCTCGTTACCCCGTCTTGGGGTTTCTGTGGTTGACCCACAGGCTTTCCTCTCCCTCTAGGATTGTGGGTTGTGTCTATATATCGTTGTAGATGGGTCACCACACTCAACCTGGACTCTGGTGGGTAGGCCCGGAATCCCACCAGTGAATTGGGCGTTCCTGGTCCATATAACCATATAACCATATAACAATTACAGCACGGGAAAAAACAGGCCATCTCGACCCTTCTAGTCCGTGCCGAACACATAATCTCGCCTAGTCCCATATACCTGCGAGTTAGGTTTTTACCAGACCTAGAATGATGAACGTGATGCGTCTGGGGTAATCATCATGTTATCCATCTAGTTTTATGGAGTGACTGGACTCTGTGAGCGTATACGAGAGCCATAAGCATGATCGTTTTTAACATAGATTGAGCAAGACTGAGGGATCTGGCTTGTGCCATTCCCTGAGATATGTCAATATCACACCGATATCCCATACATGGGTATACCTGGGTTTTTGGGGTTTATTATTATAATTGCCCTTCATAAGTTTATCTTCAGTGGATGGGATCCCATGCTCTGCTGTCCTGCTGTTTTTAGATAAGCAGACAAGGCGCTTCATGCTGTATTTACGGCACTGTAACTCACCTTTTAATCATGGTGTAGATGGTCCAGGAACTCCAATACGTCAGTGGTTGAATAGTTTGGTATGTTGTCCCTGCGTCGTGGCAGTATTTTTCCCATGTTTCTCTTGGTGACTGTTCGCAGGGATGCCGACATGGTGGTAATGGTTCATTTGGATAATCCCAGTCCCTGGTAAGGTCTATTCAAAACCTACACCCAGGAGTTTGATGTTTTTATGGCATGGGTGGCTTATGCCTGATACTGGGTTGAGTCAGCAACCATGGTCCACTAGGGAAATCCATAGGTGACTCGCCCACCATGTTGTGATGAACTGGGAACCATGGCTGTGTAGGCCGGTCGGGCACGTTCAATATCCCGGAGACAGATTCCATCTGTATTGCGAAGTGCCCGGCTGATGAGGCAGAAGGGAGGAAGGCAAAGCAGAAATTCTCCCTTCCAGCGCGTAGGCATCTATCGCTGCTGCCTCTGATCTGGTTCCTAAGTCACATACATAGGTTACTGGGGATTCCGTCTTGTGCAACCAAATTGATATCTGGCGTTCAAACTGCTTAATACCTTTAGCAGATATTTTGGGTTTGACATCTATTCAATGTTATCATAAATTTCCCCCCCGTGACGAGGTGTCTCCCACTGTGTTCTAGCTTCCTAGGAAATAGGCAGCTGATAGTTAAAATGTCTTTTGACACACCATTGCCAGATCTGTTTGACCAATTTGTTGCAAGCTAATGATTTTATGCTCCCCATATGGTTGATATAAGCCACCACCATAGTATTATCAATCCATAACCGCATATGTACGTGCTGCATTTGAAATGCATATGCTTTTTAACCCAATAGGCGATCACCAAGCCCAAATAGTTGATGCCCGGTGTGTGTAGTAACGATGATTCTGAATTGGTCCATCTGTTACCTGTGCTGGATATGGAGTTAGTTGCTCCCCAGCCTAAAGTACTGGCATCGGTTTTTAATAACCAAGTTAGGATTGGTGATAATAATAGGGCTGAAACCTATGCCAAACATTGTCTGCCCACCACTGTAATTGTGATATAGCTTCAGTGGGTACATTCATGATTTGATTATAGTGACCCGAGCACCTTGGCAAAGTAACGGTCATATGGATAGAATTGATATTGAAGCCCCGATAATCCATGGTAGTTAACGGCTTCAATTTTGGTTTATCTGGGTGTGGGATGAACCTCAGTGCTTTAAGGAGCTGTTTCGTAGCTAGAACTGCTGCCGCAGCTAATTCCTTTGTTTCCCCTAATATGAGGATATCATCCAATATATGCCATGATTATGCTTGTTTACTTAATATTTTCATGGCTATTTTTAATATTTTTGTAATTAGTTTAGGGCTGAGGTTAGATCATTGGGAATGCTCTATACTCCCATAGTTGCCCTATCCAGATAACTTTTTAGGTATCTACAATGATCCTAGTGTATGGGTATAAGATAGTAAGCATCTTCCATATCAATGCTTGCCATAAGGTATCCTTTGGAGATCAGATGTCTGGCAGTGACAAAAAACGTATCCATCTTAAAGTGTATATACTCAACAGATTTATTTAGTGATATTAGGTCAATGATGATGCTACATTCACCATCTTTTGTAGTTTTGGTGAATATATTTGATACAAATTCCAATGGTTCATGTTTACTCCCATGATCCGTTTTGTAATGAGCCTTTCTAGTTCAGCTTGACCTTCTCGCTTCTCTTTCTTAGAGGGAGAAAATGCCCTTTGGGCGCATTGCTGAACTGGCGGTAATATGCCCAATTTGAATTCAAGTTTTTATCCACTAATACTGTTGAGTATATATTAGTTATTTGTGACAGCACCCCATGCTTTTATCAACAAGCGTAAATGCCCCCCCCCCCGCAGTTAGTAGAGCACCCTTATTTTGTGTAAACTGGGAGGAACCAGACTACCTACCTCCATGTTCATTGTTTTTTCATGAAGGCTTAGTTTTGCTGGTATGCTGGTATTGTCGGTGGGGCGGCGCATTTTCCCACGGCTCCGCTCTGGGCCCCTGTCTAAAAAGAACTTTGGGGGTGCTTTGGGGGTAATGTGAAGCGGTCGCCAGGCTTTCACCAGTCCTTGTTCGATATTTGCTGGTGGATGCCGAGGGGTGCTGCAAGCTGGGTGTTGGATGCGATGTCCTGCTCGTTCCATGGCCTGCCCTCATGAGGCGCACAGGTTTAGCTGCCTCTCTTCCCGCAGCAGCGGTTTGCATAGCCCCGTATATTTGGGGTTGAGGGCAGGTCTTATATGCACAAATGTCAGTCGAGTATCCCAAATTTGGGAACATCTTAGGCGTCAGCACACTCGAAGTGCAACGGGATAGCCTCATCCTGGGAGAACCACCTTGGTGATCATGGCGTCTCGCCTGCCAGGTGAGTATGATCCATGGAAACGAGCAAAGGCGGTGACATCTCGACCCTTCTGTTAGGAGCTTCAGAATTCGCTGCTTTTAGCTCTTGTCTGCGAGTCTGCTGACCCAGCTGCCTGCAGATTTACCTCTAGAAAGGCCTACTCCTGCAGGGCTTTGTTTGGGAAGATGGTCGCGTGGAGGAGCCATGTAGTGGCCCACGACACCCAGCAGCTCTTCCTGATCCTGCTCCCTTGGCATACTCCTGTTCTCGTCCGCCTGCCCAGCGTTTAAGCCAGCCCAACCCTGGCCTCCTTAGCAAGCCTCAAAAGAGGGAGCAAAAGGGTGTGCTATAAATTGGAGGAGGCATACCTCAAATTCCGTTGGCGCATCAATCCCTCGACAAGGGAGATGGCTAGTGCAATAGCACTGGGGCAGGAGTGTCAGCTCCCTTGGCATTCAGCCAGTGACCCCTCGTTTTCCTGGAGGTTTTGTAACTCTATGACGTCCTCTGGCTTGGGGAGACAGACATACTTGTTTTTGCTGTCTCCAGCCTGTTCCAGTATTGGAGGAAGTTGGTTCCTGTAGAAACTATATTTTTGGTAAGGTTTTGTCTTACCTGTAGTTAGAGGTTGCCTGCCGTTTTTTAGGCGGCATTGTAGCGGTTCCCGGGCGGCGATTCTCCTTGTCAGGAGTCTGCAGGGCTGCCGGTCGGGTTTTTAAATTTCCCTCCGGTCCGCTGCTGTTAACCAAACAGCTGTTCAGCGGACCGGCATCAGCGCAGCTCCCTGTCAATGGTCCGCAGCGTGTGCGGTCCCGTTTGCGCCTTTCCCCCTCCACTGTCGGCTCCTTCGCTGGAGTCGAATGGGGGCCGCTTCCTCTGCTGCTTTGCTCCCCCTGGAGCAAAAACCACAAGGCCCGATTAAGGTAGGTACTTACCTAACGTTCCTTGGTTTGCGGGAGCGCCGACTCCCGCTGGCCGCGTGTGCACAGCTGTGCGATAATGGCGCAACTGCGCACTGGGCGGGTTCTTCACGGAATCACTCACGTGACTCCGAAGTAAAATTGTCACTTGAACCTCATAGAGGCTGAAATTAAATGTTGTTTCTGCAGTCATACACACAAGAAAAAAAGACCCAAGACACAACACAATTTACACAAACATCCATCACAGCGCATCTCCTCCTCACTGTGATGGAAGGCAAAAAAACGTATCTGTCCGCTACATTCCTCGTTCCCCTCCCGATGTCAGAGTCAAGGCCCCCGGCGGGCGATGGTGATTGTCCCGCGGCCATTAAAGCCACGCCGGGCGATGCAAGGCCGCGCTCCAGGTGTTGTTGTTGGAGCCCCCGGCGGGCTCTAGCAAAGTCCCGCAGCCGTTGAAGCCGCGCCGGGCGATGATCTAAGGCCCCGCTCCAGGAACTCCTCGACCCCGCGACTCGGGCGGGTGAAGTCGCCGTTGCGGAAGCCCCGAAAAGCGGTCTCCCAGCAGGTACCCGCGGGCTCCAGGTGTCACTATCCACTGGACCTGCTGTAAGCCTCCGAATCCCCGGGGGAATAAAGGTGGTTTTATGTCTGGCTGTGGGGGCTTTGACAGTCCGGAGTTGCCTTCCAAAGGAAGTGCTTCAAGAGTTTGTGGTCAAGGTGAGAGGGGTCAGAGTGATCTTACCTGCTCGCTACCTGGCCCTTGCAGTGTAAAGTTCATCAGTGGAGGGAAGGTTTCAGCAAACAACTTTCTCAGCTGATCGGACGATTCGCTGCAGCCGTGCTTGTCGTGCTTGGTGGCTGAGCCAAACCAGACCATGATGGAGAAGGTGAGGACAGACTCTACGATGGAAGTATAGAATTGGACGGTTCTATACTGCCTGTGGCAGATTATGTTTACTCAGTTGCCGCAGGAAGTACCCCCTCTGTACATCCTCTACGGTTTTCGAATGTGAGGTCGATGGTGGCCTCTCAATTCAGGTCTTTGGAGAGGATAGTTCCAATGAACTTAAACGATTCCACAGATGTGATTGTGGTTGTTGATGATGAGTGTGTGTGTGTGTGTGGGGGGGGGGGGGGGGGGGGGGGAGTGGGGAGGGGGAGCTCTCCTAAAGTCTGCAATCAATTTCAGTGTGTTAAGAGCATTGAGCTCCAGGTTGTTACGAAGGCACCAGACGTCAGCTGACGAATGCAGAGCTAACAGCCACAAACAAAATCCTCGTTTACGTCCCCTGCCAGTCTAGGTGCTGGAGGATAAAGTTCAGGCCCAGGTTGACTGCGTCACCCGCTGATCTAATGGCCCGGTATGCAAACTGCGCAGGGTCCAGCAGCGGGGTTCGTGATATTATTCAGCTTGGCCAGCTCAAGCCTTTCAAGGGTATTCATGATTATAGAGGTCAGTGCGAGAGGCCTGTGGACATTAAGACCAGTAATATTTGCCTTTTGGGGTACAGGGACAATGGTGGAGAATTTGAAGCAAGCCGGGACAGTACAGGTTAGCAGGGACTGGTTGAAAATGGCTGTGTAGACCGGTTCCAATTGTTCGGCACAGAGGTTGTGGGTGGAGGATGAACCATTGTCCGGTCCTGCAGATTTCTGGCTTTCTGTGGTTAATTTTCTGTTTATCAAACCTGCAGTAGAACTCTTCCAGGCCGCTGGTCAGCTAACGATTGTCCAAGGAGAGGGGTGTTTTCCTCTTGTAGGTGGTGATTTCTTGCAAGGCCTTCCAAACTAAAGAAGAGTCACTAGCTCAAAACTTGCTCCTCAACTTCTCAGAGAACCTTTCCTTAGCAGCTCGGATTCCTCTTCTCAGCTTGTACTTGGCCTGCCTGTAGAGGTCTGCATCCCCGCTCCTGTAGGCCTCATCTTTAGACTGTCAGAGCTGTTTGAGTTCTGCTGTAAATCAGGGCTTGTTGCTGTTGAACCAGGTCCGGGTCCGAGCTGGAATGTAACTGTTCTCACAACAGCTGGAATATCATAATGCAGTGTCCGTATACTCCTCGAGTTTGTGGTTGCTTCCATGAACACATTCCAACCCATGCATTCAAAGCAGGTGTGTAGGTTCTCAATGCCCTCCCTTGTCCACCTTTTCGTTGTTATAACCACAGGCTTTGCAGATTTTGCCAGTAGGTCGGAATAAGGTGAACGAAACAATGAACAGAGAGACCCAGAGCCGCCCGGGGAACAGAGCGATGTGTGTTCTTGATTGAACTGTAACAGTGATCGAGTGTCCTCTCCCCTCTGGTGGGGCAGGTAACATGGTCAGTATTTTGGAAGGTCACGGCTGAGGATAACCTTGTTAAAGTCCCCCAAAACAATAAGAATGCCGTTCAGGAAGTAACTCTCTACATTCATTACCAGGTCAGCGAGTTGCGTTTGCGACTCAAGTAGGCCGGCTTTGGGGGGGGGGGGGGGGGGGGTTAATTCAAGCGAGCGAAAAAAAAACAGTTACTCGGAGAGTAAGAGGGTTTGCAGTTGATAAAGAAGCATTCTAGGATTGGAGAACATAAGTTAGACAGTACCGTGATGTCACTGCACCAGCCCTGGTTAGTATAGAACCATATTCCACCGCCTCTTGATTTACCCGCTCTCTCTGCTTCGTGGTCCGCTCTGTGTAGTTGACAGCCAGCCAGTTGCAGCGCATTGTCCGCGGTCAACTCACACAGCCAGCTCTCGGTGAAGCACAGAGCAACGGCTCGAGAGAAGTTATTGTTTGTTTGGCATAGAATAGAATAGTTTCTTTATTGTCATTGTAACATGGGCCATGTACAACGAAATTTAAAATGTCAGCCAGTCAGTGCAGCATTCAAACATTTCTAAAGCTAATGAAACATCCACGGTAAAATAATAAAGATAAACAGCTAAATAAATATCACGGACAAAGCACGCATACACACCCAACCCTCCATCCTTCTGTCGATTCCACCGTTACCACAGTCCCTTAGTCTGTATCGCCCCTGCGTTCCTTGGCGGCTACATTTAGTGCTTTTATAGCAGTGGGGTAAAAACTGTTTTTTAGTCTATTTGTCCTTGTCCTTGTGGATCTGTACCGTCTGCCTGACGGCAACAGTTCAAACAGGGAGTGTCCAGGGTGGGAAATGTCCTTTATTATATTCTGGGTTTTTTTGGTGCAGCGGGAACTGTGTAAGTCCTCCAAGGTAAGGAGAGGGCAGCCGACAATCCTCTGGGCGTTGTCAATGGCCCTCTGGAGCGCTTTCCTCTGAGCCGCTGTGCAGTTCCACACGCATACACAGTATGTTAGTATGCTCTCAATGGAGCACCGATAAAAGGACAGCAGCAGGCTCTGAGTGATGTTGTTCTTCCTGAGCACCCTCAGGAAGTGCAGTCTCTGCTGGACCTTTTTCAGCAGCGCAGTGGTGTTCACGCTCCATGTCAGGTCCTCCTCAATATGGATTCCCAGGAAGCGGAAATCCGCCACCCTCTCTACACAGTCCCCTCTGATAGTCAGTGGTACCATGTCCGTTTTGTTCTTCCTGAAGTCTATTATTACTTCCTTTGTCTTTAAGGTGTTGAGGAGCAGGTTATTTTCTTCACACCACACTGTCAGCTGCTCCACCTCATCCCGGTAGGCGTACTCGTCCCCCCCGGAGATGAGTCCCACCACTGTAGTGTCATCCGCAAATTTGACAATGGTGTTGCTGTGGTGGGCAGGGGGGTGCAGTCATGTGTGTAGATGGTGTAGAGCAGGGGGCTCAGTACGCAGCCCTGTGGAGAGCCGGTACTGAGGCTGAGGGCCGTGGATGTATGATGGCCCACTCTGACTCTCTGGCTTCGACCCGACAGGAAGCTATTTATCCACGTACAGGTGGAGTGTGGAAGTCCCAAGTCCCCCAGTTTGTCCACCAGTTGGAGTTGCAGTTCGTCCGATTTGTTGTTGATAGAACATAGATTTGCAAGGAATATACTCGTAAGCGGTGTGTGTAATCTTCGTCGCCGGAGACGCGTGTGCTCCACAGCGTTTCCTACTGGTTCTCCGTCTCAAGACCTTGAATACAGCCACCGCTCCGCCGACGAGTGTGTCCAAATAATCCAGCGAGTGAAAGAAATCCGGAACGATGACTGGAGGTACCGTATGTCCCATGTTAATGAGTACCTCTCTCATGAATGTGGTCTTTTTGAGGTTTTCACCGATGACACAAACGAATACAAAACATACAAAACAGCAAAGAGCAGAAACCCGTGGCAGCCATCGTCAGCGCCAGCCGGTGGAACCGCTTGGAGGTAGTGATCATAATACGAGTAGTTTTAATCTGCAATTAGAGAAGGATAAGGTGAAATCGGAAATGGCAGTGATAGAAACATAGAAAATAGGTGCAGGAGTAGGCCATTCGGCCCTTCGAGCCTGCACCGCCATTCAATATGATCATGGCTGATCATCCAACTCATTATCCTGTCCCTGCCTTCTCTCCGTACCCCCTGATCCCTTTAGCCACAAGGGCCACATCTAACTCCTTCTTAAATATAACCAATGAACTGGCGTCAACTACCTCCTGCGGCAGAGAATTCCAGAGATTCACCACTCTCTGTGTGATGCAGTTGAACAAAGGAGACTATGAAGGCATGAGAGGGGAGCTGGCCAAGGTAGACTGGAAAGGGATCCTAGTAGGAATGACGCTGGAACACCAATGGCAGGAATTTCTGGGCATGATCCGTGAGACGCAGGATCATTTCATTCCAAAAAGGAAGAAAGATTCTAAAGGGAGTAGGAGGCAACTGTGGCTGACAAGAGAAGTTTGGGAAAGAATAAAACTAAAAGAAAAGATGTATAACACAGCAAAGAGTAGCCGGAAGCCAGAGGATTGGGAAACTTTCATAGGACAACAGAAGGAAACAAAACGGGCAATACGGGCTGAAAAGATGAAGTACGAAGGGAAGCTGGCCAGGAATATAAAGAAGGACAGTAAAAGCTTCTTTAGATATGTTAAGGGGAAAAGAGTAGCAAAGTCAAATGTGGGTCCCTTGAAGACAGACACGGGTGAAATTATTATGGGGAACAAGGAAATGGAAGAAGAGCTGAATAGGTACTTCAGATCTGTCTTCACTAAGGAAGACACAAACAATCTCCCAGATGTACTGGAGGACAGAGGATCTAAGGGGGTAGAGAAACTGAAATAAATTTTCATTAGGCGATAAATAGTATTGGGCACTGAAGGATGATAAATCCCCTGGGTCTGATGGTCTCAGGGAGGTGGCTCTAGAAATAGTGGACTTATTGGTGACCATTTCCAATGTTCAATAGATTCAGGATCAGTTCTTGTGAATTGGAGGATAGCTAATGTTATCCCACTTTTCAAGTAAGGAGCGAGAGAGAAAACGGGGAATTACAGACCAGTTAGCCTGACGTCGGTGGTGGGAAAGATGCTGGAGTCAATTATTAAAGAGGTAATAATGGGGATTTTGAACAGCAGTAAAAGGATTAGTCCAAGTCAACATGGATTTATGAAAGGGAAATCATGCTTGACTAATCTTCTGGGATGTTTTGAGGATGTGACAAGTAAAATGGATGAAGGGGTGCCATGGATGTAGTGTATCTAGACTTTCAGAAAGCCTTTGATAAGGTCCCGCACGGGAGACTGGTGAATAAAATTAGAGCACATGGTATTGGGGGTAGGGTGTTGACATGGATAGAAAATTGGTTGGCAGACTGGTAGCAAAAGGAGTGGCAGGCAGTGGCGAGTGGAGTGCCGCAAGGATCGGTGTTGGGGCCGCAATTTTACTTCGGAGTCACGTGCGTGACTACGTGAAGAACCCGCCAGGACGCATGCGTGATATCGCTACACGCATTGCAACGAGTCACAGCAGGGGGAACGGCGTTCCCTTAGCGGCAAAATTTGAAAGCCGGGAACAGCAGGTAAGAAGACTCTGCGTTCCTTCCACTTACCTTTTAGGTGGAGACATGGACCGGATCCACGAAGGCTGCGGGAAGTCTGGCGGGCGAGAACCGCAGAGTTGCGGGCAGCTGGCAGCAGCAGCCAAAGGCACGCTAATCTCCCGTAATGGGAACAGCTGTGCCCGATCTCGCTCCTGACTTCGCTACCGCGCCTGGCCCGGCCTGTTGGGAGAGGTAAGCCACTAACAGAGTTGTTGACTCCGAGGAGTCCGACTCTGAATAGCCGCTAACGACCAATGCCCGTGTGCATGGGGTCGGTTTGAGCGGCTTTAGGAGCAGCCACGAGCGGCCGGTGCCCGTGAACACGGGAGCGGGTTGGAGCAGCTGGGAGCGGGGAACAATGCAGCCACGAGCGGCCGGTGCCCGTGCGCAAGGGAGCGGGTTGGAGCGGCTGCTGGATCAACAGCAGTCGGGAGTGGCTTATGCCCGAGAGCATAAGAGCCAGTTGGAACGGCTGCTGGAGGAAATACCCCAAAGTGGCAGGCTCCGGGAGATGGAGGCTAGCCACAGTGGGCAGTTAATAAGCCCCGCAGCAGTACCTCTTGTAGGGCTGCACAGGGTTTCTCCCTCATCGGAGGGGAACACCGAGGGTCAATCCTGGGCTGACTGCAGGAGCTGGAGCAGGAGCGGCCTCAGGAGTAGCGGCTTCAGGAGCAGCCGTGACGGCCAATGACCATGTGCATTGGAGTCGGTTAGGGTACCCGAGAGCATCGGGACCAGCTGGAGCAGCTGTTGGAGCAGGTAAGTGGCAGGCTCCGGGAGAGATGGAGACTAGGGGGGGGGGGGGGGGGGGGGGGGGGGGGCAGCTAGTAAGTCCTACCGCAGTACCTCTTGTAGGGCAGCACAGTGTTTCTCCCTCATCAGAGGGGAGCATAGGGGGTCAATTCTGGGCTGAACCTGAACGGGGTTGACCAGTCCGGGCTGATCGTCGACTGGTCCGATGGACTGAACAATCATAACATTGAAATCTGGCATAATATATCAATTAAACTCTTTTTTGTTCCAACACTGTTGCCTGAATCCAGTGATTTATCGAACACAACATTTGGCGATGAGGTCACATTTGCAGTACCGTGTAAATGACCCGGACGGAAACACTGGCCTCCAATTTAGGAACTGCGTTGACTGTTAGAAACATAGAAACATAGAAATTAGATGCAGGAGTAGGCCATTCGGCCCTTCGAGCCTGCACCGCCATTCAATATGATCATGGCTGATCATCCAACTCAGTATCCCGTACCTGCCTTCTCTCCATAACCCCTGATCCCCTTGGCCACAAGGGCCACATCTAACTCCCTCTTAAACATAGCCAATGAACTGGCCTCAACTACCCTCTGTTCCAGAGATTCACCACTCTCTGTGTGAAAAAAGTTCTTCTCATCTCGGTTTTAAAGGATTTCCCCTTTATCCTTAAGCTGTGACCCCTTGTCCTGGACTTCCCTAACATCGGGAACAATCTTCCTGCATCTAGCCTGTCCAACCCCTTAAGAAGTTTGTAAGTTTCTATAAAATCCCCTCTCAATCTTCTAAATTCTAGAGAGTATAAACCAAGTCTATCCAGTCTTTCTTCATAAGACAGCCCTGACATCCCAGGAATCAGTCTGGTGAACCGTCTCTGCACTCCCTCTATGGCAATAATGTCCTTCCTCAGATTTGGAGACCAAAACTGTACGCAATACTCCAGGTGTGGTCTCACCAAGACCCTGTACAACTGCAGCAGAACCTCTCTGCTCCTATACTCAAATCCTTTTGCAATGAAAGCTAATATACTATTCGCTTTCTTTACTGCCTGCTGCACCTGCATGCCTTCCTTCAATGACTGGTGTACCATGACACCCAGGTCTCGCTGCATCTCCCCCTTTCCCAATCGGCCACCATTTAGATAATAGTCTGCTTTCCTGTTTTTTGCCACCAAAATGGATAACCCCACATTTATCCACATTATACTGCATCTGCCAAACATTTGCCCACTCACCCAGCCTATCCAAGTCACCTTGCAGTCTCCTAGCATCCTCCTCACAGCTAACACTGCCCCCCAGCTTAGTGTCATCCGCAAACGTGGAGATATTGCCTTCAATTCCCTCATCCAGATCATTAATATGTATTGTAAATAGCTGGGGTCCCAGTACTGAGCCTTGCGGTACCCCACTAGTCACTGCCTGCCATTGTGAAAAGGACCCGTTTACTCCTACTCTTTGCTTCCTGTTTGCCAGCCAGTTCTCTATCCACATCAATACTGAACCCCCAATGCCATGTGCTTTAAGTTTGTATACTAATCTCTTATGTGGGACCTTGTCGAAAGCCTTCTGGAAGTCCAGATACACCACATCCACTGGTTCTCCCCTATCCACGCTACTAGTTACATCCTCGAAAAATTCTATAAGATTCGTCAGACATGATTTACCTTTCGTAAATCCATGCTGACTTTGTCCAATGATTTCACCACTTTCCAAATGTGCTGCTATCCCATCTTTAATAACTGACTCTAGCAGTTTCCCCACTACCGATGTTAGACTAACTGGTCTGTAATTCCCCATTTTCTCTCTCCCTCCCTTCTTAAAAAGTGGGGTTACGTTTGCTACCCGCCAATCTTCAGGAACTACTCCAGAATCTAAAGAGTTTTGAAAGATTATTACTAATGCATCCACTATTTCTGGAGCTACTTCCTTAAGTACTCTGGGATGCAGCCTATCTGGCCCTGGGGATTTATCGGCCTTTAATCCATTCAGTTTACCCAACACCACTTCCCGGCTAACCTGGATTTCACTCAATTCCTCCAACTCCTTTGACCCGCGGTCCCCTGCTATTTCTGGCAAATTATATATGTCTTCCTTAGTGAAGACGGAACCAAAGTAGTTATTCAATTGGTCCGCCATATCCTTGTTCCCCATGATCAACTCACCTGTTTCTGACTGCAAGGGACCTACATTTGTTTTAACTAATCTCTTTCTTTTCACATATCTATAAAAACTTTTGCAGTCAGTTTTTATGTTCACTGCCAGTTTTCTTTCATAATCTATTTTTCCTTTCCTAATTAAGCCATTTGTCCTCCTTTGCTGGTCTTTGAATTTCTCCCAGTCCTCCGGTATGCCGCTTTTTCTGGCTAGTTTGTACGCATCATCCTTCGCTTTGATACTATCCCTGATTTCCCTTGTTATCCATGGATGTACTACCTTCCCTGATTTATTCTTTTGTCAAACAGGGATGAACAATTTTTGTAGTTCATCCATGCAGTCTTTAAATGTCTTCCATTGCATATCCACCGTCAACCCTTTTAGAATTAATTGCCAGTCAATCTTGGCAAATTCACGTCTCATACCCTCAAAGTTACCTTTCTTTCAGTTCAGAACCATTGTTTCTGAATTAACAATGTCACTGTCCATCCTAATGAAGAACTCAACCATATTATTACTGTCTATCCCTCCTGAATATTGAATATCCCTGGATGTTCAGCTCCCAGCCTTGGTCACCCTGGAGCCATGTCTCCGTGATCCCAACTATATCATAGTCATTAATAGCTAACTGCACATTCGACTCATCCACCTTATTCCGAATGCTCCTTGCATTGAGACACAAAGCCTTTAGGCTTGTTTTTACAACACTCTTACCCCTTATACAATTATGTTGAAAAGTGGCCCTTTTTGATTTTTGCCCTTGTTTTGTCGGCCTGCCACTTTCACTTTTCACCTTGCTACCCATTTCTTCTACCCTCATTTTACACCCTTCGGTGTCTACGCTCACACATTTAAGAAACCCTTTCCCTTTAACTCCATCCTCCACTGTCCCATTCAACACCCCACCCCCCTTATTCAGTTTAAAGCCACCCGTGTAGCAGTGGCAAACCTGCCTGCCAGAATGCTGGTCCCACACCTGTTAAGATGCAATCCGTCCCTTTTGTACAGTTCCCCCTTACCCCAAAACAGATCCCAGTGATCTAAGAATCTAAATCCCTGCCCCGTGCACCAGATCCTCAGCCACACATTTAGGTCCCGTATCTCCCTGTTCCTGCTCTCGCCAGCACGGGGAACTGGAAGCAAACCGGAGATAACAACCCTGGAGGTCCTGCTTTTCAACATTTGTCCGAGCTCTCTAAAGTCACGCTGCAGAATATTCATCCTCTTCTTTCCGACATCGTTTGTGCCGACATGCACTACCTCTTCCGGATGTTCACCTTCGCCCTTGAGGATTTTCTGCACTCTGTCCGTGACATCCTGGATCCTGGCACCGGAAGACAGCACACCATCCTCGCATCCCGTCTGTTGCCGCAGAAACCCCTGTCCGTACCTCTCACGATGGAGTCTCCCACTACAATGGCCTTGCCTGCCTTAGGCCTTTTTGGTCTTGGCTCAACAGCCCTATTTGCATCGTAAGCCAGTCCGCAGCTCAGTGTAAACACGTCTTCTGTCCCAACAGCTTCTAAGTGGATGAACCTGTTTACAAGAGGTACATCACCCGGGGACGTTGGCATTCCATGCTTCCCTCCCTTTCTCACTGTCTCCCACCTTCTCTCTTCCAGTACCTTAGGTGTAACAATCGTACTGTAGGACTTGTCGAGGAACGACTCCGTTTCTCGTACGAACCGGAGGTCATCCACTTGCTTCTCCAGTTCCCCAACACGGCCCTTCAGGAGCTCTACCTGGATGCATTTTTCGCATTTGTAGCAGCCAGAGGCACCAGCGGTGTCCTTGACCTCCCACATACTGCAAGCATCGCACTGAATCAGCTTGCCTGACATCTCCTTCTTTGGTCTCTACCTCTCAAGCGTATTGCGTGTTCACGGACATCTTTACATTCTTCCTACTCCGTTCTGGAGTACCTACTTGTTTTAAAGAATGTAGAAGGATGAGAGGGCATCTTATTGTAACATATACGATTATACAGGGTTTGGACTCGTTAGAAGCAGGAAACATGTTCTCAATGATGGGGGAGCCCAGAACCAGGGGCCACAGTTTAAGACTAAGAGGAAGCCATTTAGAACGGAAATGGGGAAACACGTTTTCATGCGGACAGTTGTGAGTCTGTTAGAGTGCTAGCACTGGGAGAATATGCAGAAACGTTTGATGGATAACTAACGTCATGTTGGCCGCTCGGGCTGAACTGTAACATTACGTCCCACCATCTACACACAACAACCTGACATGATGTACCAAATGCTTTCTTTATCCCACAATCTACCTGTAAGGAAACATTCAGTGAATTGTGTTGTACTCCTAAATCGCTTGCCTCAACTTTGACCACTTTTAAAACAAGACTGAAAACTTTTATGTTTACTTTAGTTTTCAGCTAAATCTTAACTACATTGCACGTTTAACTTTTGCACTTTTTATAATGCATTTTTAATTTAGCTTTTCTTTTCTTTTAGTTCCATTTTATTTCATTTTATTATTTCATTTTATTGTATGACATGTTTTTATGTGAAGCACTTTGAGTCTGCCTCGTGTATGAAATGTGCTATATAAATACAGTTGCCTTGCCTTGCCCAGTGTGCAACACTACTCGGGTCACCATCATTGTGAGAGTTCTCTGCCTCAGAGGGCGGTGGAGGCCGGTTCGCTGGATGCTTTCAAGAGAGAGCTAGATAGGGCTCTTAAAGATAGCGGAGTCAGGGGATATGGGGAGAAGACAGGAACGGGGTACTGATTGGGGATGATCAGCCATGATCACATTAATTGGCGGTGCTGGCTCGAGGGGCCGAATGGGCTACTCTTGCACCTATTATCTATTTTCTCTTGTCCGAGTGCCAAAGAAAACCAAGATCACATGACTTGAAACAACATTCCAGCGGTCTTGACATGAAAAATCACGAAATGCTTCGAGAGGGTCGTTATAGCACACACTGAATATAACCTACCAAGCAACTATGATCCACAACATTTCACCTCCCCCACCTCCCCGGCCCCCCCAAATAACCACTACTGGCGGATCTCCCTGGCCCAACACTCATCCCTGGAACCCACGGTTAAGAAGTCCACCAACGTCAGATTCCCAATGATAAACTACGCCTGTAATTTGAATACAATTCTCCCAACTATGCTCATCTCCAAACACGTGAAACGTTGCGTCTTTACTTCCCAGTGCAACTGGATATCCGACATTTTACACAACAGGCCACAATCAAAGATAGGTGATACATTATCTTCTTCCATAATCCTCAACGCTAGTGCCCCTCAAGGATGCGTTCGCAGCCAACTGCTATACTCGCTGTACCCTCGTGACCGTGCAGTTTAATCCCAATTCAACTCCATCTTCATGTTCGCTGACGACATTACCGTAGTGGGTCGGATCTCACAAGACGGAGTACAGGAAGGAGACTGAAAATGTCATAACCTGCTAAGAAGACAACAACCTCTTCCTCAATTGTCCGCTCGACAAAGGAGATTGTAGTTTAATTCAGGAAGCTGTACACACACCCCGGTGTACTATGATAATGCCCAAGTAGAAATGGTCGGACGTTTCAGGTTCTTCGGAATAAATATCACGAGCATTTTGTCCTGGACTAACCACTTCCAGGCTGTGGCCCAGAAGGCGCACCAATATCGCTACTTCCTTAGAAGGCATTGAAAGTACGGCATGACCCCAACAATCCTCACCAAATTCTGAAGGTGAGTCATGGAACGTATTTTACTGGGATGCATCACAGCGTGGTTTGGGAACCATGTCCGTCTGAGAACATGCACAGTGTTGTGATTGTAGCGCCGACCATTACGCAAACCAGCCTCCCTTCCATCCAATACATCGACAGCTCATGCTGTCTCCACAAGCCCAGCCGCATAACGAAGTATCGCCCGTATCACGACCTATTATCCCCTCTCCCATCAGGCAAGAGGGACAGAACGCATACGTCCAGATCCAGTGACAGGTTTTTCCCCAGCAGTTATCAAGCAAATGAACCGTCCCCTCATCAGGTAGACTGCGATCCTGACATCCCATCCCCATCTATCTCTGTGGAGACATATGAACTATCGGTAATCGGAATGTACCTTACATTAAATGCTGTACACTTTATCCTTTAAATGTGCACGGCGGACGGACTGGTTGGAATCATGTACAGTCTTTTCTTTGACTGAACAGTACGCAATGAAAAGCCTTTTCAATCATATGTTATTAAATTTTTCAATTGTCGATTAATTCTGCTTCTAGTGTTTTTTATATAGATAGAGAAAGAGAGAAAAAAAGAATTACAAATATCAAACAAGAGAACAGGTGGAATGAATTACTTATAATACGTCATTGGAGATAAGTTCGTAGATTATAAAGTATAACTTTTCATCTAATCCTGAGTTCAAGCTTCAGTCGGGTTTTCATGCCGGGCCAATCTATCCCCTCAAATAGTTAATGAATGGAGCCCATATTTTAACAAAACGTTCCTGTTTGTCCATTAAGACAAGTCTAATTCTTTCTAGATGTGGGGTCTCCGACATTTCCAAAATCCACTTTTTAATTGTGGGGGTAATAGGGCCTATCCAAAATGTTAATGTTAATTTTTTCCCAGTTATTATACTGCAGTCGAGTAAGTTTATTTGGCGTGTTGTGAGGGTTAAACTTTGTTCTGATATCCCACGTATTATTAATTTTGAGTCTGGATCCAATTTAGTATTAACAACTTCAGAAATGATTCCAAAAATATCAGTCCAGAAATGTTTAATATTTGTACAATTTGCAAAAGTATGTGTTAAATTGGCCTCTAGATGCAGACATATATCACAAATAGGAGAAATATGTGGGAAGGTTCTATTTAGTTATATTTTGGTGTAATGTAATCTGTGTAAAACTTTAAATTGTATTAAAGCATATCTGGCATTTAACGAGCATTGATGTATATGTTGTAAACTTTCGTCCCACCCATCTTTCGTTATAGGATGACCTAATTCATTTTCCCATGTGTATCTATATAGTTCAATCGGCGGTACCTCGTTGTTTAACAAGGTGTTATAAATAGAAGCTATTAATTTTTCAGTGTTCGCGTGCTTATTCAAACATTCATCAAGGATTTCTGGTTCCCTAGTCCTATAAACTTGTGTATTAGATTTAACATAATCTCTAATTTGTAGATATCTGAAGAAATTATTTGAGTGCAGTCCATGATTCTGTTGTAACTTGAAATGAAAGAAACATGCCTTTCCTATAAAGATGTCCAATCTTTTTTATTCCATAATTTTTCCATTGTGTGAAACCTTTATCCAATATGGATGGTTTGAATAAAGGATTATTTACAATGGGAAGACACAGTGGTATATTATTCAATTTTAAAGCTTTTTTTAAATGTTTTCAAATTCGTATTCCACTATGTATTATAGTGTTTTTCTTATAGGTTTTTTTGTGCAGTTTTGTGGGAACAAATATAATCGAGCCAATTTCAAAAGGCAAACAGTCTTCCTTTCCCATCCTTAACCAATATGGTTGTTGATCAATTTTTTTCCAGCCATAAATTCACGTTTTTAATATGTACTGCCCAGAAATAAAACAAGAAAATTGGCAAGGCCAAACCTCCATTTATCTTTGACTTACATAAATGTTTTTTAACCATATATAACCATATAACCATATAACAATTACAGCACGGAAACAGGCCATCTCGGCCCTACAAGTCCGTGCCGAACAATTTTTTTTTTCCCCTTAGTCCCACCTGCCTGCACTCGTACCATAACCCTCCATTCCCTTCTCATCCATATGCCTATCCAATTTATTTTTAAATGATACCAATGAACATGCCTCCACCACTTCCACTGGGAGCTCATTCCACACGGCCACCACTCTCTGCGTAAAGAAGTTCCCCCTCATATTACCCCTAAACGTCTGTCCCTTCATTCTGAAGTCAAGTCCTCTTGTTTGAATCTTCCCTATTCTCAAAGGGAAAAGCTTGTCCACATCAACTCTGTCTATCCCTCTCATCATTTTAAAGACCTCTATCAGGTCCCCCCTTAACCTTCTGCGCTCCAGAGAATAAAGACCTAACTTATTCAACCTATCTCTGTAACTTAGTTGTTGAAACCCAGGCAACATTCTGGTAAATCTCCTCTGTACTCTCTCTATTTTCTTGACATCCTTCCTATAATTTGGCGACCAAAATTGTACACCATACTCCAGATTTGGTCTCACCAATGCCTTGTACAATTTTAACATTACATCCCAGCTTCTATACTCAATGCTCTGATTTATAAAGGCTAGCATACCAAAAGCTTTCTTTACCACCCTATCTATATGTGATTCCACCTTTAAGGAACTATGCACGGTTATTCCCAGATCCCTCTGTTCAACTGTATCTTCAATTCCCTACCATTTACCATGTACGTCCTATTTTGATTTGTCCTGCCAAGGTGCAGCACCTCACATTTATCAGCATTAAACTCCATCTGCCATCTTTCAGCCCATTTTTCCAAATGGCCTAAATCACTCTGTAGACTTTGGAAATCCTCTTCATTATCCACAACACCCCCTATCTTGGTATCATCTGCCATTTTTACTTATTGTATGATTCTTATAATCCCAAATAAAGCTTGTAACAATGGAATCGACTTTTTTGAAAAACATTTTTGGGGTATATTTCGGGATTAATTGAAATACGTACAGTAGTTGCGGTAAGAAGATCATTTTTATAGCATTAATTCTAACAAGCATTGACGTAGGAAGTGTTTTCCAGTATTGAATATTCTTGTGTAGTTTAATCAGTGAGGGTGGAAAATTTAGTTTAAATAAAGAGGTATATGTCTTAGTTACGTAAATTCCTAAATATTTAAATTTATCTTTAACTATTTTAAAAGGGGATTGTTGTAATGTATGTAGATTGAATTTTGTTATTGGCATGATTTCGCTTTTATTCCAATTAATTCTATATCCTGAAAACTGAGAAAATTGAGTTATTAGATTTAATAGATTTGGAATACTAGTTTCTAACTTTGTAATATATATTAGTACATCATCTGCATATAAGGAAATGTTATTCCATCTTTCTCTAGTATTATATCCGTATATTCCTGTATGGGTTCTAACGATTTCTGCTAAGGGTTCGATTGCAAGAGCAAATAATAGTGGGGATAGTGAACATCCTTGTCTACAACCTCTAGAGAGGTTAAATTTAGTTGATAACATTTGGTTTGTTAATATTCTAGCTGTTGGATTAGAGTATAACAATTTAACCCATGTACAGTACTACTCTCCCAGTTGAAAATTTTCCATCACCGAAAATAAATATGGCCATTCTACATCCAACGAAATAATTGCTAGATCTGCATTAGGAATTCTGAGTATATAATATTGAATAGTCTTCTTAAATTATAAAATGAGTAACGTTTTGGAATAATACCTGTTTGGTCGGGGTGTATTAATTTGTTAATCACTAAGCTCAATCTATGAGATAGGATTTTGGTTAATATTTTCTGATCAATATTTAAGAGTCCTATTGCTCTGTATGAACCTGGGTCTTCAAGATCCTTAACCGTTTTTGGTATAAAAATGAGTAGATTCATTTAGAGTTTCTGAGAGTTTCTGTTGAGTGTAAGCGTATTTGTACAGTGCCTGTTAGAAACATAGAAACATAGAAATTAGGTGCAGGAGTAGGCCATTCGGCCCTCCGAGCCTGCACCGCCATTCAATATGATCATGGCTGATCATCCAACTCAGTATCCCGTGCCTGCCTTCTCTCCATACCCTCTGATCCCCTTAGCCACAAGGGCCACATCTAACTCCCTCTTAAATATAGCCAATGAACTGGCCTCGACTACCTTCTGTGGCAGAGATTTCCAGAGATTCACCACTCTCGGTTGACGTGGAGAAATCAGATCATAAATGTATATGAAAAGTATTTTTTACCATAATTAGTAAACTATATAATATGTCTGCTTCTAATTAAATAAAAAATTAAAAATAAGAAAGGATATGGGGCATAAACACGCAGGTGGGCCTCGTGAAGAATTAAATTGTTTGAAAGTTGGGCTGTACGGCTTGTTTCCGTGCTATATGCATCTATGACTCATAACCCGTTTCAACCCTGTGTCAACCTATTATCTACAATGTTTTGTCCTGCCCCTTCTAACTTCAAACCGTCTATATCCTCCACACACAATTGTCTAAAGAAGTGTCCAGAGCCGTAACCGGACCTATGTAAGTTGTTCTGAGATGGTGCCAGACCCGGTAAGATACTCTCTTGTGTCACCCCCAATAAATCCATCGTTTTACAGATCCAAGTAAACCCTACCGCATGAATCTCTCTAATAATGTCCCTATAACAGGTAGAGCCGTCGCATATAATTTCAGTTGTGTCCATTTTGCCATCAACATTAATCCATCTGGGCCATCTATCCCTTCAAATAGTTAATATAACGATATAACCATATAACAATTACAGCACGGAAACAGACCATCTCGACCCTTCTAGTCCGTGCCGAACACGTATTCTCCCCTAGTCCCATACACCTGCATTCAGACACATAACCCTCCATACCTTTCCCGTCCATATAACTATCCAATTTATTTTTAAATGATAAAAACGAACCTGCCTCCACCACCTTCACTGGAAGCTCATTCCACACAGCACCACTCTCTGAGTAAAGAAGTTCCCCCTCATGTTACCCCTAAACTTCTGTCCCTTAATTCTCAAGTCATGTCCCCTTGTTTGAATCTTCCCTATTCTCAGTGGGAAAAGCTTTTCCACATCAACTGGGTCTATCCCTCTCATCATTTTAAAGACCTCTATCAAGTCCCCCCTTAACCTTCTGCGCTCCAAAGAATAAAACCCTAACTTGTTCAACCTTTCTCTGTAACTTAGTTGTTGAAACCCACGCAACATTCTAGTAAATCTCCTCTGTACTCTCTCTATTTTGTTGACATCCTTCCTATAATTAGGCGACCAAAAGTGTACACCATACTCCAAAATTGGTCTCACCAATGCCTTGTACAATTTTAACATTACATCCCCACTTCTATACTCAATGCTCTGATTTATAAAGGCCAGCACACCAAAAGCTTTCTTTACCGCCCTATCTACATGAGATTCCACTTTCAGGGAACTGTGCACAGTTATTCCCAGATCCCTCTGTTCACCTGCATTCTTCAATTCCCTACCATTTACCATGTACGTCCTATTTTGATTTGTCCTGCCAAGATGTAACACCTCACACTTATCAGCATTAAACTCCATCTGCCATCTTTCAGCACACTCTTCCAACTGGCATAAATCTCTCTGTAGACTTTGAAACTCTACTTCATTACCCGCAACCCCACCTATCTTAGTATCATCTGCATACTTACTAATCCAATTTACCACACCATCATCCAGATCATTGATGTACATGACAAACAACAGTGGACCCAACACCGATCCCTGTGGCACCCCACTAGTCACTGGCCTCCAACCTGACAAACAACCATCCACCATTACTCTCTGGCATCTCCCATTCAGCCACTGTTGAATCAATCTTGCTATTCCTCCATTTATACCCAACAATTGAACCTTCTTAACCAACCTCCCATGAGGAACCTTGTCAAAGGCCTTACCGAAGTCCATAGATACAACCTCCACTGCTTTACCCTCATCAATTTCCCGAGTAACCTCTTCAAAAATTCAAGAAGATTAGTCAAACATGACTTCCAGGCACAAATCCATGTTGACTGTTCCTAATCAGACCCTGTTTATCCAGATGCTTATATATATTATCTCTAAGTATCTTTTCCATTAATTTGCCCATCACTGACGTCAAACTAACAGGTCTATAATTGCTAGGTTTACTCTTAGACCCCTTTTTAAACAATGGGACAACATGCGCAGTACGCCAATCCTCGGGGACTATTCCCGTTTCTAATGACATTTGAAATATTTCTCTCAGCCCCTGCTATTTCTACACTAACTTCCCTCAATGTCCTAGGGAATATCCTGTCCGGGCCTGGAGACTTATCCACTCTTATATTTCGCAAAAGTGGCAGTACTTCCTCTTCTTTGATCCTCATAGTTTCCATAGCTACTCTACTTGTTTCCCTTACCTCACATAATTCAATATCCTTCTCCTTGGTGAATACAGAAGAAAATAAATTGTTCAATATCTCCCTCATGTCTTTTGGCTCTGCAGATAGTTGTCCACTCTGACTCTCTAATGGACCAACTTTATCTCTCGTTATCCTTTTTTTAATTAATATAGCTGTAGAAACCCTTTGGATTTACTTTCACCTTACCTGCCAAAGCAACCTCGTATCTTCTTTTAGCTTTTCTAATTTCTTTCTTGAGAATATTTTTACATTCTTTATACTGCTCAAGCACCTCCATTTAATGAATGGAGGTACAACATTAACGACCTTCCAGCGATCAGACAATGGCCAATTAGTAGGCCATCTAAACAAAGAAGGATAGATTGTATAATGGAGTGCATGCAATGTATCCGGTACATACCTCTTGAGAAAATATTGCGAGCCGATACGTTCACTGCAACGCTTTTGCCTGGCCGGACGATTTCCTCCAGCAGTTTTTGTTTAGCTCAAGGTTCCACCATCTGCACTTCCTGGTATCTCCACCAAGTTTGAACAAGCAGTGCTCAATCTACCCTGGGAATTTCTCGCTGATATAAATAAGATATACGTTGCAAGCAACACATCGACCACTGCCAGATTCACCTGATACTTAATTTCTCTCTGAATATGAGTCAGCCAGTAATCATACAAATAGAAAGTGTGTATTATCCTATTCTTTCAATTATTGGCGATCCTGGTAAGTCATTTGGAGAAGTTCCTAACAGATTCGTTTGCAGGCGTTTGTTTCATAGACGTTAATGACTATGAACAAATGTGTCTGAAAATGTTATTTTTTTATCAATGTTCATAAATACATTATGTATGTCACCAGCCTACTTGCGAAGGTCCATTTGAAATAGCGCGACGAGAAGGAAATATCTGCAGATTGATTCCTCGGACGATGCGTTTGTCATATGGGGAAGAATTTAAGTGGGCATTGTAAATGTGTTTAGGAACATGAGATGATATTTAATTGATTTATTTTTCATGGCTTTAGTGTTCGAACAGGGATCGGAGTGTAGACTAAGTATGCGACCTTTCCGGATAAGGATCAGGATTGATTTCTAAACCTAGAGGCTAGAAAACAGTGCATGCTCTGTTCAAATGAGGTGTCTGTGTGCAAGGAACGACGATGAGGGATGTGTGTGTATACGGGATCATGGCGCCAACTTCAGAGAGCCATGATCGCGTTCAAGGGTGAACCAACAGCAGTATAGTATGTATCCTGCTGTTTCTCAGATACCATTGGTTCTTCTAGTAGAGAGAAATATACCGAGATAATACAGATTTTCACGAAAACTATAAGCAGGGAGTAGAGGCGATGAATTCGTTATCGTTCATAGTCCGCATATCATCCGCCAGGACGGTCAGAAAAAAAATACATACTAGGGGAAACTAATCTCGATGTGGGCAGATTCAATTGCATCCGGACCATCGGTTTACTAGTCCTATTAGCCCGAATCGCGCTGCGCGATTGTTGGTTCTCGAAGGGAACGGTCGGTGGAATCCAAGCATAATGCTGGTTTCCGCACATCAGTGGACGTCTGGATTCAAATGAGATCCACATGTGTCATCAAAGTGGAGGAATTGTTTGATTTAGTTATCGTCCGAGGCTGAAATAAAGTAGCTTTTACCACGGCATTGACTTGCTTGTCAAATTTCAGTGCTGAGTCAAATATCACGCCGAGGTTTTTGACGTGAGGTTCGAGTAGTGGGGTAAGGCATCCAAGACTGCCTGCTATCAATTTGATTGAGTCCGAGGGGCCGAGAAGGATGACCTCAGACTTACTATCATTTTGTTGGAGGGAGTTCTGGGCCATCCAGCACTTTATATCCTCGAGGCAGCGGGTAAGGTTAAGCAGATTTGATTGGTTTTGGGGCTTCAGGGGGGAGATAGAGTTGTGTATCGTCTGTGTAGCAATGGAAGGAAATGCCGTGCCTTTCAATGACTTGGCCTAAGGGGAACATATACAGAGAGAAGAGAATGGGGCCAAGGATGGAACCGTGTGGAACCTCACAGCAGAGATTAGCTGGGAGGAGAAAGAGTTACCTATGTTAGTCGAGAAACTCCTCCCTTTGAGGTACCTTTAAATAAAACATTTTGTGTTGCTACTCGTTTTAGGTTTAATACAAAAGTTGTTAATGGCAGTTATCAATAAGAATACCGACAACATATGATATTAGAAATAATCACAGATATTTTAATTATTTATTCAATGCTCATTCCAGCATCAAGCTTTCCCTGAGATATAAATATAATTCAGTAGCTAATTGGAGTGTTTGCTGCATTTAACCAGAACTAGACTAATTGGGACCCGTTGGGACTCAGCTTCACTTTGGAGGTCAGGCCCCCCCAACGCAATATTGCACCTCTCCACCAATCCAATATACACACGCACACACACTCACAGACTCACACGCACATATACACACAGAAATACACCCTCCACCTCACACACACACACGCATCCACTCACACACACACACTCACTCACACACACTCACCCATATACACTCACATTCACTCATACACACACACTTACTCACTCACTCACACACTCACTGACACACTCACTCACTCACTCCCACTCACTGACACACTCACACACGCACACTCAAAAACAGAATCGCACGCTCACACATACACTCACACACACACACACTCAAATACATACAATCAAACACACACACACAGACTCACACGCATATACACTCCCATACACGTTCACTCACATACACACTCACACACACAGACTCACACACGCACATACACTGACACACAAACATACACTCACACACACATACAGTCACACACATACACTCAAACATACACACTCACACACTCACATGCACCCTCAAACACACGTACACACTCACACTCACACACACATAGACACTCACACACACTGACTCACACATCATATATATTACAGTACACTTTCTTCAATCCACTAACACTGCTGAGCGCGGACTCCCCACTGTGGAGCTTCCGCAGCCACCTCTGCACTTACCGGAAATGACACAATCAGCGCGACCTGCCCACTAAGCGGAAGTCATGAAATGCGTGGAACTTTTGGACTAAAAACTGTCTGACCTAATAAAGCATTTATTCCTTCCAATCGCAGTCGGACCTAATAAAGCATTTATTCCTTCCAATCACAGTCGGACCTAATAAAGCATGTATTCCTTCCAATCACAGTCGGAACGAATAAAGAATTGCAGTTTCAAGCACAGGCAGGGCAGCAGGCCACACAAGTCATGGCATTGTCATTTCATTTCATTTCATTTCAAAATAAGCATAGAACGGGATCCCGCTTGTAAAAGTAAATTCTCTCCCCAGCTGCTGGTGTATTCGAGTTCCATGAGCAACCTGCATTTCCTGATTTTGGTCGGATATCTGTTAGGTATAAAATTATAACTGCATAAAGATGAACATTCTCTGTAGGTACAACTACATTTTTGAAAATGTTTCAATGGATTTAAGAAATAGATACATCAGAATTTCGCAACTCGTCTCATATTCCGTCTCACCACTTGCGATATAGCTCTTAGGGCTAACGGAATCAAGGGATATGGGGGAAAAGCTGAAACGGGGTACTAATTCTGGATGGGCAACCATAATCACATTGAATGGTGGTGCTGGCTCAAAAGGGCCCAATGGCCTGCTCCTGCGTATATTTTCTATGTTTCTATGCTTATACTTATTTCACATTCTGCCCTCGTGGAATCTCAGTCCGGATGAAGGATCTCGATCCGTCAATCTCCAATCTCAATCTCATGTGCCCGTGTTTTCTGAAACGTTGCCCTCGCTATTGAACAGCAAACATAACAGTAGGGCTTAATCCGCCACTGCGCTGTTACTTTCGAATTTATCATATTATTGCGCGTTGAGAAATATCGGCAATGCCAGTTGTTGCTAGCAAAATAAATAATTGAGAAAACATGAAAATGAAATCCGTTGCTGGGAATTTCAGTACGAGTACCCTTCAGAAACCAATATAATCACGTTGCATATAAATGTGAGGAGAGAATTCTTGCCAGGGTTTTTATTCGATTATCTTTCATCATAGACACGTGATATTGTGTCGTCGTATTTTGGCAACAATGCAGGGCACCAGTTATTGTTGTCTTACAACTTAATAATTCGACAGTAATGCCATGAGGTCCGAGAGAAGCCATTAGCTGAGGGAGCATGGTAATCTTATAAATGTTTCTAGGGAAGCGTGTAGCACGATATCCTTCATCAGTAATGTCACACGAAATATGGACGAGAAGCTTGACTGTTCAATCCCTATTAGACTGCAGATGGATTAAATCTTTCTGGTTTAAAAGTATTATATATGAATACACGAAGTATAAAAAGTAAAGTAAAGGATTAACTTGGGGCTCAGCTAGAGATTATAGATATGTTATTGTGGGGATTAAAGATACATGGCGGCACGTAGATTAGGGTTGCGAACAGAATATTCAGGTTTATACGTCCATTAGAAAGGACAGGCGGTTGGGCAGAGGAGGTGGCGAGGGATGGAATTTAGTCCCTTACGAGGGATGACATGGGGAGTAGAATTGAGGAATTGTAAAGGTTAAATACACTAATGGGGGTTACTGCAGGCCGTCAAACAGTAGCCTGGATATAGGGTACAAGTTGCAGCAGCAGTTCAAATTGACATATAACATATATACTGCTACTTTGGTTATGGGGGATTTCAATATGCAGGTAGACTGTAAGTATCAGGTTGAGTCTGGACCCCAAGAAAGGGAGCTTGTAGAGTGCCTCCGAGATGGATTCTTAGAGCAGTTTGTATTGGAGCCTATGAGAGAGAAGGCAATTCTGGATTTAGTGATGTCTAATGACCCAGATTTAATAAGGGAACACAAGGTTAAGGAATCGCTCGGAGATAGTGACAATAAAATGATTTAATAAGATAATCCGTTTTAATTTGCCATTTGAGAGGGAAAATGTTAATTCAGATGTGTCAGTGTTGCATTTGAACAAAGGGGACTATGAAGGCATGAGAGGGAAGCTGGCCAAGGTCGACTGGAAAATAATCCTAGCAGGAATGGCGGTAGAACAGCAATGGCAGAAATTTCTGAGCATAATCCAGAAAATACTGGATCATTTCAATCCAAAGAGGAAGAACGATTCTAAGGGGAGTAAGAGGCAACCGCGACTGACAAAGGAAGTTAGGGACGGTTTAAAACTAAAGGCAAAGTTGTTTAATATAGCAAAGAGTAGTGGGAAGCCAGATGATTTGGAAACTTTCAACGGACGCCAGAAGGTAACAAAACGGGTGAACAGATAAAGTAAGAAGGTAAGAGCACCAAGAATATAAAGCAGGATAGTAAAAGCTTATGTTAAGAGAGAAAGATTAGTACAGACAAACGTGGGTCCCTTGAAGGCACAAACAGGTGAAGTTATTATGGGGGACAAGGAAATGGCCGAAGAATTGAACAGGGACTTTGGTTCTGTCTTCACTAAGGTAGACATAATATCCCAGATGTAATGGTTGACAGAGGATCTAGGAAGACAGAGGAACAGAAATGCATTTTCATTAGACGATAAATAATGTTGGGTAGACTGATGGGACTGAAGGCTGACAAATGCCCATGGCCTGATGGGCTGCATCCCAGGGTACTCAAGGAGGTGGCTCCAGAAATCGTTGACGCATAGGTGGTAATTTTCCAACTTTCAGTTGATTCAGGATCAGTTCCTGTGGATTGGAGGGTAGCTAATGTTATCACACTTTTCCAGAAAGGAGCGAGAGAGAAAACGGGGAATTATAGACCAGTTTGACTAACTTCGGTGGTGGGTAGGATGCTGGAGTCAATTGTTAAAGAGATAATGACGGCGCATTAGGATGGTAGTAATAGGATTGCTCCAAGTCAGTGTGGATTTATGAAGGTGGAAATCCTGCCTGAATAATCTTCTGGAATTTTTTGAGGATGAGACAAGTAAAATGGATGAAATAGAGCCAGTGGATGTTGTGTATCTGGACTTTCAGAAGGCCTTTGAGAAGCTCTCACACAGGAGATTAGTGTGCATAATTAGAGCACATGGTATTGAGGGTAGGGTATTGCCATGGATAGAGAATTGGTTGGCAGACAGAAAACAAAGAGTAGCAATAACAGGGTCCCTGTCAGAATGGCAGGCAGTGGGGAGTGGTGTGCCGCGGGGCTCGGTGCTAGGGCCGCAGCTATTTACAATATATATTAATGATTGAGATGATGGAATTAAAAGTAACACGAACAATTTTGCAGATGAGACAAAGCTGGGTGGCAATTTGAACTGTGAAGAGGATGCTAGGAGGTTGCGGGGTGACTTGGATATATGTGATTGGTCGGGTGCATGGCAGATGCAGTATAATGTAAATACATGTAAGGTTATCCACATTGGAGGCAAGAACAAGGAGGCAGATTATTATATCAATGGTGTCAGGTAAGGAAAAAGGTAATTGCAACGAGTCCTGTGTTTCTTTGCACACCAGTCATTGAAAGAAAACGTGCAGGTACAGCAGGCAGTGAAGAAAGCTAATGGCATGTTGGCCTTCATATCGAGAGGATTTCAGTATAGGCCCTTCTGCAGGTGTACAGGGCCCTCGGTGTGACCACATCTGGAGTATTGTGTGCAGTTTTGGTCTAATTTGAGGAAGCACATCCCTGTTATTGAGGGATTGCAACGTAGGTTCGCGACGTTATTTTCCGGGGATGGCGGGACTTTCATATCAGGAAAGATTGGAAAGTATGGGCTTGAATTCACTGGAATTAAGCAGGATGAGGGGGTTCTTGTAGAAACATATACAACTCTCAAAGGACTGGACGAGCTAGATGCTTGAAAATGGTCCCAATGTTGTGGGAGTCCAGAACCAGGGGACCACAGTCTAAGAATAAAGGTGAGGCCATTTAAAACTGAGATGTGAAAAAAGTGCTGCACGCAGATAGTTGTGAAATTCTCTGCTATGGAAGGCAGTGGAGGCCAATTCACAGCATGAATTTAAAAGAGAATAAGATAGAGCACGTGCGACTGGTGGAATCAAGGGTATGTGGAGAAGGCAGACACGGGTTACTGATTGTGGATGATTAGCCATGATCACAGTGAATGGCGGCGATGCCACCATGGGCCGAATAGCCTCGTCCTGCATATGATTACAATGTTTCTATGTTTCTATGTCATTACCATAATCCTGTCTTCGTCTTATGGAGTCCACACACAAGAATAGAACACACTTCTCAGCATCTGCATACAATGATGTCTGTCTCGTTGCTTCTTGTGCTGCTTGTGCGTGGTTGTGGAAAAATTGGTGGAAATTGGGCCGCGACGTGAACGCTCTTTCTTTGACCACACCATATTCATGTATAGTTCGCTGATAACTTCAGCCACCTGGAAACCCAGGTGTTATACCTCTTCGCAGTCTATTGATAACACACTGAATATTTACGAATCATTTCCAGTATAAAAATCTGGTAGAAGTTTGTTTCGTCTAATCCCGCTGAACAAACTGGGGGGTTCCGCCGGCAGCATGTATAGAGAAGCAACATCACAATATTCGCTTGTTGTCCGTATGATAAAAGTTTGTAAACGTAAACGCACAGCTGTTTGAAAATCGCGTTGCTTAAAACATACTGAAGACAGACACAAAATGCTGGAGTAACTCAGCGAGACAGGCAACATCTCTGGATAGAAGGAATGGTTGACGTTTCGGTTGGAGACTCTTCTTCAAACATACTGATCTCCACGTTTCTCAAAAAAAAGACTTATTTGATAACATTGAAGCCCATGTTTCTCTTTCTGGCTTCAATATATTGGACACATAGGAAATAACCTTGAAGTTCCTTGAAGGTGGAATCTCATATAGATAGGGTGGTAAAGAAAGCTTTTGGTATGCTAGCCTTTATAAATCAGAGCATTGAGTATAGAAGCTGGGATGTAATGTTAAAATTGTACAAGGCATTGGTGAGACCAAATCTGGAGTATGGTGTACAATTTTGATCGCCCAATTATAGGAAGGATGTCAACAAAATAGAGAGAGTACAGACGAGATTTACTAGAATGTTGCCTGGGTTTCAACAGCTAAGCTACAGAGATAGGTTGAATAAGTTAGGTCTTTATTCTCTGGAGCGCAGAAGGTTAAGGGGGGACCTGATAGAGGTCTTTAAAATGATGAGAGGGATAGACAGAGTTGATGTGGGCAAGCTTTTCCCTTTGAGAATAGGGAAGATTCAAACAAGAGGACATGACTTCAGAATTAAGGGACAGAAGTTTAGGGGTAATATGAGGGGGAACTTCTTTACGCAGAGAGTGGTGGCGGTGTGGAATGAGCTCCCAGTGGAAGTGGTGGAGGCAGGTTCATTGGTATAATTTAAAAATAAATTGGATAGGCATATGGATGAGAAGGGAATGGAGGGTTATGGTATGAGTGCAGGCAGGTGGGACTAAGGGGAAAAAAAATTGTTCGGCATGGACTTGTAGGGCCGAGATGGCCTGTTTCCGTGCTGTAATTGTTATATGGTTATATGGTTATATGGTTAATAACACCCATGTGAATCAAGTGGCTGGGGTGCAGTGTCGCTGGCATTCACAATCATAACGTGCCTCGAGCCGGTGATCATGGAACACATTAAGTCCAGCCTCACAATTACCCTTGACACATTACATTATGCCTACCGTTCTCGGACAGTTAATCGGACACCATCTCTGTGGTGCTATGGTACAATCATCTCCAGAAAAGCTGGAGAAGAAGGCCTCCTATTGTTTGTCTATAGATCCACAATCCATATCACAATCCCAACCAAACCCATCTCCAAATTCCTGTAACTTGCAGGCATCGCGCCCTATGCCACTGACTCCCTGACCCATACACACAATCAGAAAGGAGAAACGGCAAATCATTATCCGCGATAATTTTCAACATCCGCGCACAGCAAAGCCGCGTCGCCTCCCCTCTAACCTCTCTCCATGTACACTTACTGTTTTGTGACCAGTTTTTGCTCCAAACCTATTTACGGGTTTCAAGGTAACTACACCGTGGTCAGTCGTATATCAAGGCTTCATACGAGCATGAAGTCAAGAAAACAGCCTCTTCCCTCATACCAGACAGACGAAAGAGCTGGGACTTGGACTTAAGAAGAGAGGTGGAGTGCATGAACCAGTCTGCATCAATGGTGCAGGCAGATGTTTTGGAAGAGAGCACGGGAATAAGAATTACATTAAATTGGAAAACTAATTCTTCGTTCCACAATCACACAAGGTGTCACTTAAAAAAACATAATTATTTTTTTTATTTTTTATTTTTTTTAAATTTTATTTTTATTAGCAGTACAGTAAATCACATTAATACATCGCATATATCTTATTACATTATGTTGTACCACTTCATTTTTTGAGCTTTAAAAAAGAAAGAAATAAAAGAAGAAAAGTAAGCAAGAATCGTGAAGGTGCAGGAAAGTGTTGGGAGAAAAGAACCCCTTAGGGAAGGAATTAGAGAAGGAAGCAAAGAAAATAAATAAGACCCTAGAAAGAAAAGAAAAAAAAAGAAAAAAGGAAAATCAGTCGCTCTATTGTAACACGAAACTCCGCAAAAAAGGATATACCAACCATGTTTTTATTAAAAATTTATTTTATACCCCCCATTACCAGGTCCTGGTAGCCTTTATATTTTAACTTATTATTGCACCTTAGCTTGTAATAGTTCCATAAATGCAAACCACGTCTTTTGGAAGTGATCTGCTTTAAAAAAAAAAAAAAAAAAAACATAATTCAATCCGCTGCAGAAATATTTCCACTATGACCATTGTACAAAATTAACGATTCACTTGAGTGCGAGTCCATTGCATCACAGTATTTATAAACTACCACATTTTTGTTGTGTTGTGTGCAATATTTCTGTCACATCTTCAGTCTCTTTCAGTGTCTCGATAAATTTAATTGTTTAATTTAACCGTAGATATCTCTTCAGATTTTAATTACACGTGATACTTGTAAAACATAAGGGAGGGTGCACATTGCAATTTATGGGTGCAGCTAATGAAGAACATTTATCAGAAACTGCATTAAGGCCTCTACAAAAATCTTTAAGCTGATAACCGATACGGTATGGACGGTTTAAACTGCGGAAACGTGTTATCATTTTAACAGCGATGAAGGGCATGAAACAAACAACCCAATTAACGTGATCGTGATTGAATATTACCACAGAGCGTGTTGATTCGCTATGTGATTACCAATCACATAGCGTGTTGATTCCACCCTTGAGGTTTCTGTAAAGTATAAGTACGAGCTAATTTTGAAATCGGGATATCCGTGTGTCTATTGAACTGACTAGAAAGGCATCTTCCAATTAAATATGAAAAGGCCTGCACTCCTGAAGGCCGAGAGTATTTACTGTCCAGTTCTTGCAACCATTGGAGTCCCAGGTAGGTGAGCCAGAGAATGGTTTTACAGATTTACCTTGATATGCTTGGCAGACGATATTAAACATCATAGCAAACATATCTGAAAGCATTACAGTTTTCTATGAAAGTATTAATGCAAACAAAGTAATGTAAAAAAAATAATGCTGCTCGCTACCTGATCCGATATATTGTGCTGACCTAACTTATGTATTGGGTCTAAATATCATGTGAAAAATGATTGAATTTCTCTGACGGTAAAATTACATTTACACATTATATATGAAATATAATATTCTATATATTTATTATTGGTCAAGTCCACTGGACACAACAAGCCCTCCTTCCGCTCCTCGTCTACCTGAACAATGGCCGATTGAACGCTTCCAAAGAGGGGTCTGCATATAAATGCGGTGTTTCAAGCTCTTTCTATTTCATTCCATGCAGCTGATTTTGCATAAGTTCATTATACCAAGAACAATTAAACGTACGGCGGCTGCCGCTGAGCGTTATAGACCATAACTGATTTTAACTTTAGACGTCACGATCGAAATAAGAAAACAAAGGTTTGATGGATGCTCTTCTCTGTGTTCTGTGACTTTCTATAAAGAATGACAGTCATGTAAGCAAGTCCGTGCGCATGCTATGATCGCAGGTGCTTCGTCTGCCTGATAACTTATCACGAACTAATACATGCAAGTCGAGGGAATCTGTCGGTGAGTATCCATGAAATTGACATATTTTTATTTCCATTGTGAATGCTCAGCTAAATTAGGTCATGGTCTACTGAGTCTGAGCAACGTGGTTTATTTTAAAGCATTGTAACATTTAAATACAAGTTGCATAAAGTGAAACAGTCTAATGGTCCTGATTTGACCTACCAGTTTGAATAGCAATGATTTGCCATTTAGAGTAATGTGTAAATTAATCTATTGACGGATTTTTTACTTGTGCGTATTATTGAAATAAACGAGGATAATTTGTTATAAATAATACAGAACACGGAAAACAATACATCAGAATACTGTAATGCACAGCAGAAAAAAAAATAAAATTCGCCGTTGCATTACAGGACGATTTAACTTTTACATTCAGCAGATATTCAGAAGAAAGGTAAGATGTGTTGCTTTTAGACACAAAATGCTGGAGTAACTCAACGGGACAGGCAGTTTCTCAGGGAATGGGTGACGTTTCGGGTTACCTGTTGCTTTTAGACTGATTTGCGAGATTTAATAGCTAATATTTTTGTTCATCGCAAAGAGGGTATTGAAGTATTGAGGACCCATCTGCAAACTACGAAGGGTTGTTTAGCGGAGATTATGGCATGCTTCAAGTTTTGTTGTTTGGGTCGAGACTACTTCCAAGGACACGTTCCCTCTTTACTCATGATGTTGCTGATCACACAAAAGTAGTGCAGATGCGGTACCTCGTCATTATTGAGCTGAGATGGCGTATACGTTCGCATTCAACACATCCACTACAGCAACCCATACACTCCATTCAACTACAGCAGCCACAGTTCGAGACATTTGATTGTTCTGCTTCTTTAAATGTTTCCATATTTGCAAGTTTTCAAGATCATCAAACGGGAATTCAACCTCTTCCAAGAACGCTTCAACACGTATTGTCAGACGGCCAACATGGTTATTCCGGGGATGGGCACGTAGAACTATGTCGCCTGGGTCTTAAATGTATGTTTCGCAATGAATTCGTCTTGCAAAATAGACAACGATCACACGCATGTAGGGCTTTGCAAACTGCAAATATTTTGCAAGAGAATTCTAACCTTTCAGTCAGTACAGAGGTAGCCAAAAATGCTGGAGAAACTCAGCGGGTGCAGCAGCATCTATGGAGCGAAGGAAAAAGGCAACGTTTCGTTCTTCAGAACGAAACCGTTCTTCAGATTGATGTGAGGGTGGGGCGTACGGGAGGAAGAAAGAGGAGGAGCAGGAGTGTTGAGGGAGAGCATAGATGGGGAGGAGACAGTGAGGACTACCTGAAATGGGAGAAGTCAAAGTTCATACCGCTGGGGTACAAACTGCCCAAGCGATATATGAGGTGCTGCTCCTCCGTTTTCCGATGGTCCTCACTCTGGCCATGGAGGAGGCCCAAGAGAGAAAGGTCGGATTCGGAATGAGAGGGGGGTTGAAATGCTGAGCCACCGAGAGGTCAGGTTGGTTATTGCGAACCGCGCAGAGATGTTCGGCGAAGCGATTGCCAAGCCTACGCTTTTCTCGCCGATGTATGAGGAGGAGCAGTTGAACCTCTGCCGCACCTGGAACGACTGTTTGGGTCCTTGAATTGAGTCAAGGGGGGCGGTAAAGCGACAAGTGTAGCATTTTTTGCGGTTGCAAGGGAAAGTGCCCGAAGAGGGGGTGGTTCGGGTTGGAAGGGGCGAATTGACCAGGGAGTTACGGAGGGAGCGGTCTCTGCGGAAAGCAGACGGGGGAGGAGGTGGGAAGATGTGGAAAGTGGTGGGGTCACGTTGGAAGTGGCGAAAATGACGGCGGATTATTTGTTGTACGTGACGGCTGGTAGGGTGTAAGGTGAGGACTAGGGGGACTGCCCGGAGGGTCGGGATGTACATGTGTTGAAAGCCGATCATGACGGTTGAAACTGCTAACTCGTCGACAGATTGTGCTTCTGTCGTTGAGTTGTGTTGCCCGGTTTTTGTGGGCTCGGAAGCAGCGGTAGTATCTGAAATATCAAAGGTTGCCTTGCTTTTTGAATGTCTGGACCTCGGTCCATGATATGTTTGCCGAATTAATGTGTGAATCGTTTCCGCCGCACAGCTTCTGTAGCGGATATCAGACGTCAGCCTGCTTGGTCTGCCATATCAGATATTAATATGTGTACTTGGAATCTAAGGGGAGAGAAATGTACAGCAGGTAGCTATGAAAATGTTAAAGATTTCTCTCGGCTAATTTATATTAATTTAAGGAACAGAATGATAAATGTGAGAAGTGTGTATGCACGGGGTCTGGGCACTAATTCACACGCTAAACGTCACATTTGCAGGTCAGCTACCAACATTACATCTATATCATTATCAGTGGGGAGGAGCGAGGGCAACGGTTTCCATGAAATATCATTAGTGACAAACACGTGACAAATAAAATCTGAAAATCTGAAACAAGGCCAGCCGACAACACTGCTACTGTTTGGAGCTGTGTGCTCAGTCCATGCTCTACTTCAAATACACCCAAGTGTGTGTGTCCACGTACAACAGTAACTCGGTCTTTAAGTATGCCGATGATGCCACTGCCGACGGGGCACTTCGACAAGAATGATGAGACGAAGTAGAGGAAGGACATCCGGAACATAGTGTCAATGAGTCAGGATGCTATCCCGACGTTAACATCTGGGCGTGTGAACCAAAGGAAGAGGGGAGGACAGAACACCGCCCACCTCATCTCTAGATGTGATCAACCATTCAACCATCAATATCACCAGAACCATAACTGGTCCCTTCACGGAGATACGATAACAACAAAGCGCATCACTTTATTAGAAACTGAGAATATTCGACATGTTCACGAGGAATTTTTGCAATCCAGGCAGATGCGCTGTCCAAAGAATTTCGACCGATTGGTTCTCGGGCGGGTGCGGCACTTCACAGTCCTTAAACGCCTGATCATGCAGCGGGCGGAGAAACAATGAATAATCTAGCACGGAGTAGCCGTTTTCTTCTATCCAGTCCAACGCGAATGCAAGATGGCTGCTGCCCAGACCATCCTGTTATCCATATTTTACCTTCTGGAACGTCCATTTTTAAAGTAAGATTCTTGCCCACTGCTATTAATCTTCTTAACCAATCATGAATATCACACCACTTTCAGCGAGGCAGCGTCAGTCCCCCTTACTCTCAACACTCCATCATTCTGTTATATCGTTATTGTTACTTACTGATTTTATTTTTGCAATTCCTCAAACTGAATTACTGTTTTTGCATCATTCTGTCATTTTGCAGTCGGTGGTACCAGTTTGTATGGCTTTTTGCCATTACCGTACGCTAGTATCTGTATGCGCTGCATGATTTCATTGTATCCAGGTTTCTTTGACAACAATGTAATATGAACCTGAGGTATTTCGAATATATTTATTAAAAACGTTATCTTTTGCAAGGAACAGTAAACATGAGGGCATTTCAGTTTGAAGTATTTTTACTGTGGGAATGTATCGCTCGATGACCAGATAATTTTAAGTGAGCACCTGCTGAATTGAAAGGGGTCCGACCACAAAGCTGTGTATTATAGTTTGTTATTTCAAAGTCTTAAAGGCAAGAACAACACGTACACGCATGATAAATTAAAGCAAATTAATATATATTTCGAGAGTTATTTCTCGTTCGTAATTCAATTTTCATCTTTGGTTGCAGCAAATTTGGTGGCAATCCTTATCCTGTCGTCTGGAAAGTGCGGCCTCACTAGATGTGTCATCCAGTATCTGAAATCAATGGCGGTAGCTGATCTAATGGTGCTGGTTTTCAGTGTAATACTCTATGAGATTAAAGAGGCATATTTTCCGCATTCCTTCCTCAATTACACCCCCATTTGCAGTTTTGTTATCACACTGATTTATATTTCGCTCGATTGTTCCGTCTGGCTGACTGTCACTTTTACATTCGATCGATTTGTTGTTATATGTTGCCAGTCGTTGCGTTCAAAATATTGTACCATGAAGACTGCATTGAAGGTAATAACAGCTGTGTTTATGTTAAGTATTTTACAAAATATTCCAATCTACTTTATATTTGAACCTCGGGAAGTAATTAATGATGTGCCATGGTCCTGTTATGTAAAATCAAGTTTCTACACATCACCTACCTGGGTCGCGTATTTATGGCTTGGAACACTCTTAACCCCATTTGCGCCGTTTGCGTTGATCCTTCTGCTCAATACGTTGACCATAAAGCATATCATCATGGCCAACAGAGTCAGGAGCAAGCTCAGAGGAAGTAACAGAGAGGCGTGTCACGCTGATCAAGAGACTGAGAACAGAAGGAAATCTATCATTTTACTCGTTGCAATATCTAGCAATTTTATTTTATTATGGATGGTAAACCTTGTGTGCTTCATCTGTGTTCAGTTTACAGATACTCAATTCTTGGAAATAGATTACAACGACTCTTTCACCATTGCGGAAAAAAGTGGCTATATGCTGAGGTCTTTGAGTACTTGCACAAACACTTTCATTTATGCGGTTTCTCAGAGTCATTTCAGAGAGGAACTGAAGAATGTAATTTCACGTCCCTTTCTTCTCATTGCCAATATATTCAAACGTTGGAAATCAAAGGGAACGTTATCCAAAAATGTAAATAAGTGATAATTTGAGATTCAAACGTGTATATCTTTAACATGTAAGATAATTTGTCGTGGTATCCATTTCCACAATTTCTTAGGATTTTTTCCCGACTTAATCACCATGAACCAATAATAAACCAAAGTGATATTTTTGAAATATAATGTAATTGAATATAGTATATTTGTTTCGTTCTACTGATCCCATTAATGGCGACAATTTAGTTTGAAGTCCATTGTGTATCATCAGAACCAGAAAATCGTTCATATCAGAAACTGGCAAAATTAGAGATATACGACATATAAATAAAACGTTCTGTGACCTGACGGACGCCAACGGTGACTGAAAATATGTCATGTTCCTTCCTAAGCGTTTAAAACGATATCATCCAACCTTAAACACAGTTCCTCTTGTTTTTGACTTTCAATTGTACAACTGCCTCTTATAGCAGTTCGAACTGTAGCAGTTCGGCCCGGTTCTCCCATTTCTCGGCATTCCTTGCCGCAATGCAATTGCCTTCTTTAATCGATATATCACTTCGCACATCTCGGGACAAAATTCATGTCCCAATGTTCCGTCAAGATTTCTATCTGTTCGATTTTCAGCTGCAGCCTCAGCTAATTTGCCACGCGGTCCACATCATCCAAGTTTTACATGTCATCCTCAAACTCACTAATCAAATATCTAACAGTCGCACTGAATAAGTGACTTATTTGAAAAAAAGCAAAGATCATTTACCGATCTAAAATCTAACGGTGGCCGCATATTTTCTAATGAGGCAATAAATATTCCACCATCACCCCGGGGCCCTTCTCACAAACATGATAATATTGCATTGATCTCCCTGTGAATTAGACTACTGGCCTGCTCCACATAGTGAGATCTAGAGAAATGCATGCATAAAATCCATTAATGCATTGCTAACTGCCTTTATCCATGTTATTAAATGCCGCTATATTTGTGAAGTGTTCCCACGCACATTTACGTGCTGTCTCTGCCGGATGAGACATTGCTTCAGACTTAACTATCCTTGGACAATAAAACTTTCAGACATTGGAGCACAAGTCGTCGATTCTGCCAGTCGATCATGGCGCGTTTTTCCCTCGAAACCGCATTCTCCTTCATTCTCTCGCTAGCTTTGACTCCTTACTGATCAACGGCATATGTATCGGTTATCGGTTTATAAAGTAATAATAATAATAATAATGGATGGGATTTGTATAGCGCCTTTTCTAGATACTCAAGGCGCTTTACATCGCATTATTCATTCACTCCTCAGTCACACTCGGTGGTGGTGAGCTACCTCTGTAGCCACAGCTGCCCTGGGGAAGACTGACGGAAGCGTGGCTGCTAATCTGCGCCCACCACCAATCACTCACACACATTCACACACATTCACACACATTCACACGCAGGCAAAGGTGGGTGAAGTGTCTTCCCAAGGACACAACGACAGTATGCACTCCAAGCGGAATCGAACCGGCTACCTTCCGGTTGCCAGCCGAACACTATAGCCATTTGTGGTGAGGACTTTCAAATATACACCGCGTTCTGCCTAAACAATCTCTTCTTAATGTCCGCTATAATAGTAAGATTAAACGAGAACTTACCAGTTTGAAGTTTGATCTGTATTTTATGAGGAGTTACGATGAGGGATTACGTGAAGAACCCGCTCAGTGCGCAGGCGCGCCATACTTCCAAGCAGCGGTGTGGAATCACAAATAGACACAGTTATTTGAAGTAAACAGAGTAAAGATTAAGGAGACATCAGTTTACTAGTTTGATCTATATAATTGTTTGGGCGGTCACGGTGGGTCAGCGGTCGAGTTGCTGCCTGACAGCGAATGCAGCGCCGGTGAACAGGATTCGATCCCGACTACGGGTGCTATTTTTACGGAGTTTATAAGTTTTCCCGTGACCTGCGTGGGTTTTCTCTGAGATCTTCGGGTTTCCTCCCACACTCCAAAGACGTATAGGTTTTTAGGTTAATTGGCTTGGTACATTTATATATTTTTAAATGTCCCTAGTCGGTGTAGGATAGCGTTAATGTGTGGGGATCGGTGGTCGGAACAGACCCGTTGGGCCGAAGGGCCTGTTTCTGCCCTGTACCTCTCAAACTAAAACTAAAACTGTACATATTAGGAACATAATCTCTACTTTAATAATACATACCATTTGCTTCATGTATTATTATGGAACAACATAATTATTACTCTGGGGTAATGCAAGAACATATTTTAATAGAAATGCCACAAGCGTTTGTTGCAGTTGATAATTGTTATTTCGTATAAAGGTATTACAAATAAAAATAATTGTTCCAAATTGAATATATTTCCAAGGGAAGGATCATTGTAAAAATGTTAGCATTCGTTCTGAAATCTGTGACATAATGTTTGCAGCAAGGAGAAAGGGAAAGTTGTGCTGATGAAACTCAGCGGGTGAGGCAGCATTTATGAAGCAAAGGAAATAGGCGACGTTTCAGGTGGAAACCCTTTTTCAGACCCGAAACGTTGCCTATTTCCTTCGCTCCATAGATGCTGCCTCACCCGCTTAATTTCTCCCTTCGATTTTCCAGCATCTGCAGATCCTTCTTAATAAAATGTTGTGCTTATGATTGGCGTCCTCTTTCTTGAGTAAAGGTAGTTTCCCCGCTGCTGTGATGGATGTATGTTCACCCACATCAACTCTACGTCTTGTAGTTCTGCTCTCGCACCCCTTGCTTCCGCACGGAACTACAATATACTTCCCCAGGTCCTTAAATGTCACCCACCTGCCTCCTTAGCCAACACATTATTCCCCATATCCACCCCACACATCTTCCCATCCCCGCTACCTCTCGCCTTCCATAAAGACCGCCCTTATCCCGTCGGAGCCACACCACCATCTCCCCAGGTACAATCCCCTGCAGCACAGGACATGTAACACCTGTCATTATACCTAATGCCTTACATCCGTCCAATGACACCAGTAGTCCTACTACGTGAGAGAGAGGTTCCCGTGCACCTCTACTGTTGTCATCTGCTGGCTTTGGTGCTTCCGATGTGGACTCCTTTCCTTCGGCAGGACCAAGCGTTGATGAGGCGACCATCACACCAAATACTTGCTCTCGGTCGCGAAGGTGGTACACCATATTCCGGTTACTAAACACTATAACTCGATTACCCATTCCCACATGCATTCGTGTATTTGGCCTCCTTCGTTGTCAGAGTAATTCCACACGCAGGTGTTGGACCACCATCTCATATTCCGCTTGAGTACTTTACAAATTAACGGTATGAGCACTGAACCCTTCAATATTTGGTAACTAACGAAACAACTACTCCCCCCTTCTACCCCACCCCCCAGCCCCCCCCCCCCCCTCACCACCTGCAATTGTTACAATGCAGTAACAACTACCAGGCATCTTAACAGAAACATTATAAATTGCTGCACACCAAATCGTGATGTAGGCCTTTAAACAATTATGCAAGTATAATCGAGAAGTTAGTGTGATTTATGTGCTGAGTGACTGTAACACATTGTTATCACAACATTGATGTCCGCCGTCGCCGATACTACCAGACAACGGTTGCCGTTTTTTTTTAACAAAAAACTCAAATATCGCCTCGGAGAAATGTATTTGTTTATCTGATCACTCCTTTTATTTGATGGTGATCGAATAACAGTTGTCATTTTAACAACAAAAATAGTTTGTTGCATTCTTCTAGCCCGCATTCTATTCCAGAATAAATGAAATGCTTGACGAAATTAATCTCATCCAGTACATATTCCCATTTATCGTTGGCACTGTCTTCATACTTATTAGGGAATAAAGTCCATCACTTTTTGAGCGCAGCAAAATATAGTTTTACGACGCTTATAATGTGTTATCTGTATCTGGGGCAATTCCCTACCTTCGTTAACTTTATCCACTTGATACAATAGCATATCATATTTAAGTAACTCTATCTTCGGCCTCTATAAGGAGTTTAAAGCTCGTCCAGAAGGTCAGTGAATAATAAATTGTGTTGTTGCCGAAGGCAGTGGCTTCGCCTGGCAATTGAAAATTAAAATATAGACCACTGAACATTTTCTTCCACAGGTACCAAAGTATTAGCGGACCATGGAAAAACATGGACAAATAATCTTGAAAAAAATTTCGGCAGGACACTGAAATAATACTTGCTTGTGTACGAAATTAAAATACCTTATTTTAAAATATCACAGACAGATTAGTTTCTAATTTTGATTCAGCAGTTTCGGTTGCGGCGACGCAGCGTATCAGCACAACAAGGAGCTGAGTATCACATCACAATGCACATTTTCGATGATCGCCTACGACCACACCAAGTCCACGTCCGATCCAATCGCCCTGACTCTGCACTCATGTGAAGAAACACCTCGTGGAATTTGGAGTCACCACTCCCCTCCACAAATGGATCCTCAACTTCCTATCCTACAGAGCACATTTAGTGAGACCACGTGACAAATCGGCATCCAAGATCTAGGTATAACCGTGCATAGTTCCCTGAAGGTGGAATCTCATGTAGATAGGGTGGTAAATAAAGCTTTTGGTATGCTGGCCTTTATAAATCAGAGCATTGAGTATAGAAGTTGGGATGTAATGTTAAAATTGTACAAGGCATTGGTGAGGCCAAATCTGGAGTATGGTGTACACTTTTAGTCGCCTAATTATAGGAAGGATGTCAACAAAATAGAGAGAGTACAGAGGAGATTTACTAGAAAGTTGCCTGGGTTTCAGCAACTAAGTTACAGAGATAGGTTGAACAAGTTAGGTCTTTATTCTTTGGAGCGCAGAAGGTTAAGGGGGGACTTGATAGAGGTCTTTAAAATGATGAGAGGGATAAACAGAGTTGATGTGGATTAGCTTTTTCCATTGAGAGTAGGGAAGATTCAAACAAGAGGACATGATTTGAGAATTAAGGGACAGACGTTTAGGGGTAACATTACGGGGAACTTCTTTACTTAGAAAGTGGTAGCTGTGTGGAATTAGCTTCCAGTGGAAGTGGTGGAGGCAGGTTCGTTTTTATCATTTAAAAATAAATTAGCTAGTTATATGGACGAGAAAGGAATGGAGGGTTATGGTCTGAGTGCAGGTGGATGGGACTAGGGGATTAAAAAAACGTGTTCGGCACGGACTTGAAGGGCCGAGATGGCCCGCTTCCGTGCTACAATTGTTATATGGTTATATTGTTATAAGATATTTCTCAGTATTGGTGCCCCACCAGGATTCGTTCTCACCCTTCTTCTATGCTCCTTATATACTCACGGCTGTGGAGCCGAATACCAATCCATATCAATCTACATGTTTGCATGTGATACTTCACTAGTAGGTCGGCTATCGAATAGTGACAAGACGAAATACAGAAGGAAGGTTGAGAATCTTGTAATGTGGTTCCAAAATAACAATCTCTCCCAATGTCAGGAAGACAAAGTAGAACGCGAATGATTTTAGGAAGAAAAGCGGTCCACACACCCCAGTCCACGTTGATGTAGCCGACCTGTAGGTTGGCAAAAGCTTCAAGTATCGAGCTATAAATGCCACCAGCGATTTGCCCTCCCGCATCGAAGCAATCGCTTGGAAAGCATATCAACGCCACAGCCTCCATAGAAATGTGAGCAATTTCGATTTCGCTCCAACAACCATCAACAACGACTACACATGCGCCGTGGAAAGCAGCGTATCGGGATGCAACACAGCCTGGTTTGGGAACAGTTCAATTCACATCGCAAGAAATTGCAGCGCGTTGCGGACATAGCCCAGACTGTCCCAACGTCCAGCCAGCCTTCCCTCGACTACGTCTGCACTTCGCACAGCTTCAGCAATGAAACCAACAGAATGAATGACCATTTTCTCCAGGTCACTCTCTCTTTCTTTCTCTGCAATGTAGCTGAAGATAGAGAAGCTTGAAAGCGCATACGTCCAGATTCAGTAACAGTTCATTTCCAGCTGTTATCAGGCAGGTGATTGTCATCGGGTAGACAGTGGTGCTGAACATCCACCACCTCATTGCCAGACATTTGGACATCCTTTCATCGGAGTTTATGTAATATATTCAACGTGTTGTATTTGCACTAGCTGTCTGTTATACACCTCATTATTTATCTGCACAATGCGGGCGGCTTGATTGATTGATATTTAGTATTGCCCTAGACTGGATAGCACGGAGACAAACGCTTTTCATTACATCGCGGTACACGTGACAACAATAAACTAAACTAAACTAGACTAAACTAAACGAATGCAACTCATTTCCAATTAGTTTTCCAGCAACGAACAAGGCGATGTCGATCACTAATAAGAAAGAGTAATGTTCTGGTCACGGAAAGAGCCCATTTCCCTCTGCTGTACGGACAGGAATGAAAAATAGAGCTCAAAACCACTATGTCGGCCTGTCAAGCAGGTTAAGGCGTACGTAGAAAAAGACTACGGAAGTTGCTTACCAGGAATTCCAATTATTACAAGATTGGGGTAGTAGATGCGATCTACCAGTAATTTTACGGGCAGTCCCATAATCGTTGAATGTGATGTTTCCAGTCAGTTGAATAGGCTCGCGAATCGCCTGCTTTCATGTTTGGTGTCTCATTTATATCTCAGGTAAACCTCGAGGGTATAATGAGCCATGCACATGATTGCCAACGTTTACGACATGTGTGATACAGTATGTCATTAATATTTTCGTACGCATGCTCAATAAAAATAATGCGAGTTAAAGAGGCTTTACTATATTATTTATGGTAGTATAAGCGAGTTCGGTATTTCAACTGCGCATGCCCAGGTCATAGGTCACTGGAGATAAACACTAGACGGTGCGGATCTGCTGTGTGTTATCTTTGGTTATCAGTTCCAGGTGTTGTTTGCTTTGATTGATGGACTATATTAATGCGACCCAACTTTCTGTACTCAGCCGATGTGCAATATTCAGAGCGGCGCTCACTCAATGTGTTCTTTGTTGAACTAAATTCCTTTTCTTGTTCCTTGACCTGCTGGTTTTTTTCTATTTCCCTTCATACCTCTCTGCTGATTAAAACAATTCCAAGAAGCTGATCCCCGCGGTAGCTGCTTGAAAATTACAGCAATAATGGCCATCGTGGAAATAAAACAAATTCTAATCTCGGTTTTAACGTAACTATGGAATATGAGTGAAGTAGCGGATGGATGGAGCGGTGGTCCAAAGTCAGACATCATCCTGATGAATAGACCAGCAGCCGGATGACCGACTCATGTTTTTAATATTCACAATGCTGAGTTGATGTATGGAAGATCACTCTTGCGATGAGAAATATTCCGGTCATCTGAAGCGTTGAATGTTGTCGTTTCTTTGAAATAATCTGACTTTAGATGTTATTAAGGATAGAATGGGTATTACCTGATCAACTGCTCACCACTGTAAATGTATTCGTGGTGATATGATCACAACACGTTGGAACATTTATCCCAGTTGTCTCGATTGTTGAAAATAACCCATCTCATCGCAGGATTTGTGTATAGAAACATAGAAAATAGGTGCTGGAGTAGGCCATTCGGCCCTTCGAGCCAGCACCACAATTCAATATGATCATGGCTGATCATCCAACTCAGTATCCTGTACCTGCCTTCTCTCCATACCCCCTGATCCCTTTAGCCACAGGGGCCACATCTAACTCACTTCAATATAGCCAGTGAACTGGCCTCAACTACCTCCTGTGGCAGCGAATTCCAGAGATTCACCACTCTCTGTGTGAAAAATGTTTTTCTCATCTCGGTCCTCAAATACCTCACCCTCCTCCTTAAACGGTGACCCCTTGTTCTGGACTTCCCCAACATCGGGAACAATCTTCCTGCACCTAGCCTGTCCTACCCCTTAAGAATTCTCTAAGTTTCTATAAGATCCCCCCTCAATCTTCTAAATTCTAGCAAGTACAAGCCGAGTCTATCCAGTCTTTCTTCATATGAAAGTCCTGACATCTCAGGAATTAGTCTGGTGAACCTTCTTGTACTCCCTCTATGGCAATAATGTCTTTCCTCAGACTAGGAGACCAAAACTGTACGCAATACTCCAGATGTGGTCTCACCAAGACCCTGTACAACTGCAATAGAATCTCCCTGCTCCTATACTCAAATCCTTTTGCTATGGATGTTAACATACCATTCGCTTTCTTCACTGCCTGCTGCACCTGCATGCCTACTTTCAATGACTGGTGTACCATGACACCCAGGTCTCGTTGCATCTCCCCTTTTCCTAATTGGTCACCATTCAGATAACAGTCTACTTTCCAGTTTTTGCCACCAAAGAGGATAACCTCACATTTTTCAACATTATACTGCATCTGCCATGCATTTGCCCACTCACCCAGCCTATCCAAGTCAACTTGCAGCCTCCTAGCATCCTCCTCACATCTAACACTGCCCCCCAGCTTAGTGTCATCCGCAAACTTGGAGATGTTGCATTCAATTCCCTCATCCAAATCATTAATATATATAGTAAATATCTGGGGTCCCAGCACTGAGCCTTGCTGTACCCCAGCAATGTCACTGCCTGCCATTCTGAAAAGGACCCGTTCACTCCTACTCTTTGCTTCCTGTCTGCCAGCCAATTGTCTATCCACATCAATAACGAACCCCCAGTACCGTGTGCTTTAAGTTTGTATATTAATCTCTTAAGTGGGACCTTGTTGAAAGCCTTCTGAAAGTCCAGATTTAACACATCCACTGGTCCTCCCTTATCCACTCTACTAGTTACATCCTCGAAAAAATCTATAAGATTCGTCAGACATGATTTACCTTTCGTAAATCCATGCTGACTTTGCCCAATGATTTCACCACTTTCCAAATGTGCTGCCATCCCATCTTTAATAACTGACTCCAGCAGTTTCCCCACTACCGATGTTAGACTAACTGGTCTGTAATTCCCCGTTTTCTCTCTCCCTCCCTTTTTATAAGTGGGGTTACATTAGCTACCCTCCAATCCTCAGGAACTACTACAGAATCTAAAGAGTTTTGAAAAATTATCACTAATGCATCCACTATTTATGCAGCTACTTCTTTAAGTACTCTGGGGTGCAGCCTATCTGGCCCTGGGGATTTATCGGCCTTTAATCCATTCAATTTACCTAACACCACGTCCCACCTAACCTGGATTTCACTCAGTTCCGCCATCTCATTTCACCCGCGGTCCCCTGCTATTTCCGGCATTTATTTATGTCTTCCTTAGTGAATACCGAACCAAAGTAGTTATTCAATTGGTCTGCCATGTCTTTGTTCCCATATAACCATATAACCATATAACAATTACAGCACGGAAACTGGCCATCTCGACCCTTCTAGTCCGTGCCGAACACGTATTCTCCCCTAGTCCCATATACCTGCGCTCAGACCATAACCCTCCATTCCTTTCTCGTCCATATAACTACCCATTTTATTTTTAAATGAAATGATTCATTTCATTGGTATCATTTAAAAATAAATTGGATAGGCATATGGAATGAGAAGGGAATGGAGGATTATGGTACGAGTGCAGGCAGGTGGGACTAAGGGGAACAAAATTTGTTCGGCATGGACTTGTAGGGCCGAGATGGCCTGTTTCCGTGCTGTAACTGTTATATGGTTATATGGTTATATGGTTAAAAACGAACCTGCCTCCACCACCTTCACTGGAAGCTCATTCCACACAGCCACCACTCTCTGAGTAAACAAGTTCCCCCTCATGTTACCCCTAAACGTCTGTCACTTAATTCTCAAGTCATGTCCTCTTGTTTGCATCTTCCCTCCTCTCAGTGGGAAAAGCTTATCCACGTCAACTCTATCTATCCCTCTCATCATTTTAAAGACCTCTATCAAGTCCCCCCTTAACCTTCTGCGCTCCAACGCTCAATTCACCTGTTTCTGACTGCAAGGGACCTACATTTGTTTTAACTAATTTTTTTCTCTTCACATATCTATAAAAACGTTTGCAGTCAGTTTTTATGTTCCTGCCAGTTTTCTTTCATAATCTATTTTCCCTTTCCAAATTAAGCCCTTTGTGCTCCTCTGCTGGACTCTGAATAGGCTGCTTTTTCTGGCTAATTTGTATGCTTCATCTTTTGTTTTGATATTATCCCTGATTTCCCTTGTTATCCACGGATGCACTACCTTCCCTGATTGCCAAACTGGAATGAATAATTGTTGTAATTTATCCATGTAGTCTTTAAATGCCGTCCATTGCATATCCGCCGTCAACCCTTTAAGAATCAATTGCCAGCCTATCTTGGTCAATTCACGTCTCATACCCTCAAAGTTACCTTTCTTTAAGTTCAGAACCCTTGTTTCAGAATTAATTATGTCACTCTCCATCCTAATGAAGACCTCAACCATATTATGGTCACTCTTGCCCAAGGGGCCACGTACAACAAGACTGCTAACTAACCCTACCTCATTACCCAATGCCCAGTCTAGAATAGCCTGCTCTCTCATTGGTTCCTCTACATGTTGGTTTAGAAAACTATCCCGCATACATTCCAAGAAATCATCTTCCTCAGCACCCTTGCCAATTTGATTCACCCAATCTATATGTAGATTGAAGTCACCCATTATAACTGTTTTACCTTTGTTGCACGCATTTCTAATTTCCTGTTTGATGCCATCCCCAACTCCGCTGTTACTGTTAGGTGGCCTGTACACCACTCCCAATAGCGTTTTCTGCCCCTTAGTGTTTCGCAGCTCTACCCATACCGATTCCACATCCTCCAAACTAATGTCCTTCCTTTCCATTGCGTTAATCTCCTCTCTAACCAGCAATGCTACCCCACCTCCTTTTCCTTTCTGTCTATCCCTCCTGAATATTGAATATCCCTGGATGTTCAGCTCCCAGCCTTGGTCACCCTGGAGAAATGTCTCCGTGATCCCAACTATATCATAATCATTAATAGCTATCTGCACATTCAATTCATCCACCTTATTACGAATGCTCCTTGCATTGAGACACAAAGCCTTCAGGCTTGTTTTTACAACACTCTTACCCCTTATACAATTATGTTGAAAAGTGGCCCTTTTTGATTTTTCTCCTGGTTTTGTCTGCCTGCCAAATTTCACCTTGCTACCTATTTCTTCTACCCCCATATTACACCCCTCTGTCTCTCCGCTCACACATTTAAGAAACCTTTTCCCTTTAACTCCATCCTTGACTATCCCATTCAACACCCCACCCCCTTATTCAGTTTAAAACCACCTGTGTAGCAGTGGCAAACCTGCCTGCCAGAATGCTGGTCCCACACCTGTTAGGGTGCAATCCGTCCCATTTTTACAGTTCCTCCTTACTCCAAAACAGATCCTAGTGATCTAAGAATCTAAATCCCTGCCCCGTGCACCAGTTCCTCAACCACATGCTTGAGGCAACTTGAGCGAGATTTTCTCTCATGCCGTCAAAGTTGGACTTAACCCAGTTGTGCATTTTAACACGTGGACCCTCTCCGTCCCCATCCATAACTATCGTAAACCTAAACGAACTATGGTCACTGGACCCAAAAGGCTCCTCCACACACACTACATTAACTTGTCTTTCCCAATTTCCCAATGCTAGATCCAGTGTTGCCCTCTCACATATGGGGGGTCTCTACATGCTGCTGAAGAAAACGCTCCTGAATACTTTTCCGGAACTGCACCTATTACAACCTATTTAACCTGCAGTTGTCTGCAATCTCACGGCACATTTGTTTTTCTAATTCCCGTTGATTATTTGGGGTCTGTAGTACCCCCCCAACAAGGTGATCATCCCTTTGTTCCTCAACTCCACCCATATAGCCTCACTAGACGATCCGTCTGTAATGTCACCTCCGAACACTGCCATGACATCCTCATCAACCAACAATGCAGACCCCCCCGTCCTCTTTTCCCCTCACCCTGTCTTTCCCAAAGCTCACTTAGCCTGAAACATTGAGCTGCCAGTCCTGCCCCTCCTTTACCCAGGTTTCATTCATGGCTACAACGTCCCAGTCGCTCGTACCTATCCATGCCCTAAGCTCATCTGCCTTACCCGTCAGGCCCATTTATGTGCAGTTTAAACCAACCCTCCTTCCTCGTTCTCTGTCTTGTATCTGCCTATTCTGTCCACTAAACTTCCCCACACCGCCCTCCATACCAAGTTCTAGCCTGTCACGTGTCTCTGTCCTGTACGAGATCACACCCCCCCCCCCTTGCACAGGGACAATTTACAATTAAACTAAGCCAATCAACCTACAAACCTGTCCGTCTTTGGAATGTGGGAGGAAACCGGAGGTACCGTGGAAAACCCACTCAGGTCATGAAGAGAACATCTAACTCTCTCTTAAATAGAGCCAATTAACTGGCCTCAACTACATTCTGTGGCGGAGAATTTCAGAGATTCACCACTCTGTGTAAAACATGTTTTTCTCAACTCAGTCCTAAAATATTTCCCCTTTATCCTTAAATCGGAGGTTCAGTGTGACTGGGTGTCCTGTGGGTGGGTGTGTTCAGTACAGAGGTGGGGAGGAGATGGAAGAGGCAGCAGGGATGGGTGACTCTGCTTCAGTTGACCAGGTGGAGGAAGGGAGTCTGTGGATCCCCTGATCACGTACCTGAACGGAGTAAAGACATCGATCAAGGAGATAGCCGTTGTTAACTGGTACAAGGCTGTGCCCAACCACCAGTACACCAGGGACAAAGCTTGTTCTGAAAGAGACAACAACACAACATTAGACAACATTGGTCCCCGATGCTTCCCATCAGTGGAAACGGAGAGAACTCAGACTCTCCCACACGGAACCCACTGATACTGTGGAAGCACGTCAGGCTGAGAGACCTTCTCCCCTGCAGGGACCACCACAGAAAGTCCACCGTAGGTGGCAGGAGAACCCAGGGGACCTATAGGGCACCCGAGAAAAAATAGGTTGCAGGGATATCAAGGGGACAACAGCACTGATGGGGGTACTCCAGAGGCCACGACGGGACGAATGGCCTCCTTAAGTGTCCAGACTAAATAAACAGAGAGATTGCCTGGGTTGTGAATGGACAGCAGCCCCCTCTGTCCCAGTCAATCTTATCCTTTATAACAAGAGGAATCGAATCTAGGAGCAAAGAGGTCCTTCTGCAGCTGTACAAAGCCCTAGTGAGACCACACCTGGAGTATTGTGTGCAGTTTTGGTCCCCTAATTTGAGGAAGGACATTCTTCCTATTGAGGGAGTGCAGTGTAGGATTACAAGGTTAATTCCTGGGATGGCGGGACTGACATATGTTGAGAGAATGGAGCAGCTGGGCTTGTACACTCTGTAGTTGAGAAGGATGAGAGGGGATCTCATTGAAGCATATAAGATTGTTAAGGGCTTAGACACGCTAGAGGCAGGAAACATGTTCCCGATGTTGAGGGAGCCCAGAACCATGGGCCACAGGTCAAGAATAAAGAGTAAGCCATTTAGAACAGACGAGGAAACACACATTTTCTCACAGAGAGTGGTGAGTCTGTGGAATTCTCTGCCTCAGAGGGCGGTGGAGGCAGGTTCTCTGGATACTTTCAAGAGAGAGCTAGATAGGGCTCCTAAAGATAGCGGAGTCAGGGGATATGGGGAGAAGGCAGGAACTGCATTTATTGTCTATTATCCCACAACTAACATTGGCAAAGATAGACACAAAAAAGCTGGAGTAACTCAGCGGGACAGACAGCATCTCTGGAAAAAAGGAATAGGTGACGTGTCGGGTCGACACCCTTCTTC